>NC_087164.1:22224922-22297422 GCF_035594125.1 Scylla paramamosain
AAGGACGTAAAGGTTAGTGTACTCTTGGCCTCGTTATCCGACGGGGAACAAATACTTACTTTACGTCGTACATAGATATATTGCGGTCAGAGGGTTGATTTGTACAGTGTAGATCTTTAACTTTGGACCGGAGAGAGAGAGAGAGAGAGAGAGAGAGAGAGAGAGAGAGAGAGAGAGAGAGAGAGAGAGAGAGAGAGAGAGAGAGAGAGAGAATGACGGTATAGAAGTAAAATTTTTTGGAAGCTGTGACTGCTGATGGCAAGGAACTGATTAAAGAAACAGATATTATACACTGGATGAATGGGTAGCGTTAATAGCTCTTGCATGTAACCTTATATGGGCCCTGATAAGGTACATTATGGCAACAATTATGTAACTACTACGTGGGAAGAGTTACCTATTTGTGAGATGGGAAAACGTTTGGTGAGGCCAGCGTGATAAATTTACATGAAGAATAAGGGCAGGAAGAAGGAGAGGGAATATGAGTGTCCGAGTTAAGTTAGTAGAAAAGTGTGCGGTGCTACAGTTAGTGTACAAGATCAAGGCGGGGACAGGTTGGGATAGTGACAAATATCGATTAACAATTCTCTTCCGTAACTAAACTGGTACTGGTTAATATTTTGAACTCTTTTCCGTTTAACTTTCTGAGAGTGGCAAGTGAGCGGGCCTTTTCCTCTCTCTCTCTCTCTCTCTCTCTCTCTCTCTCTCTCTCTCTCTCTCTCTCTCTCTCTCTCTCTCTCTCTCTCTCTCTCTCTCTCTCTCTCTCTCTCTCTCTCTCTCTCTCTCTCTCTCTTGCCAGTCTCCTTCGCACGCAAAGGAAAAAAAAAGTATATAATGACACCAAGAGAAAATGAGAAACTAGTCAGTAATTATTCCTTGATAACACATTATTATTTATGAATCCAATTATCCAAGTACGAAGAACTACAAAATTCAAGCATGTCTGCAAAAGAAGGAAGAAAACTGATGGTCATTACTAGATATATAATAAAGTATAATAAGAATAAAAAGATAAATAAGACTCGCAAATTGAAGAATTATGAAACACTAAAAAAAAAGTAGGGAACTTATATCACGTCGCAGTTGGTAATACGGAGATGTGTACGGAAGTAGAGGCGAGTCTTAAAATGAGGAAGAGAGTGACGGCTATTATGTTTTATGAGGGGATTAAGAGAGAGAGAGAGAGAGAGAGAGAGAGAGAGAGAGAGAGAGAGAGAGAGAGAGAGAGAGAGAGAGAGAGAGAGAGAGAGAGAGAGAGAGAGAGAGAGAGAGAGAGAGAAAACTGGAGCTATTATGTTTGTAGAGGTGATAATAGTAATGCTTAAGTATAGTGTGGCAAGGCGTGGACATTTCATGCTACGATAGGAAAAAAATGCAAGACGAGCAGACAAGCGTGATGTGTGGACACGAGAGTTACAGACGAGGGCAGAATACTAATGAAACAAAAAAAATGCAGAAGTAAAACAAACCCTCGTGAACCAGGCGGAGATTTCTTTCTTTTTTTTTTTCATATATCATCTTATCTTGGAATCTAATCATTATCATTCCTGTGCGCTTTTTCTCGTGCCAGTAAATTCTGCTCAGTATCGTTTTTACGCATCAAATGGTCACTTTTTATCGCTTCTGACAAATTTCTTATAGTACGGCTTAACAATTTGAAACCTAATTGGTATCATCCCGCTATTTTTTATTTTTCATTATTTATTTATTTTTTGCTTTTCGCGATGATACTCTATAATTATCACGCTTTTGGCTTTTTATCTTCTTATCAATATTCCTTTCATTTTTTTGCGTTGATAAGTACGAATATCATCCGTGCACACACTCATCTTCAGCTAGTCTTTTTTTCCTTCTAATCAACATTCTTTTTGCCTTTTGTGCTGATAAGTGTGAATATAATCAGTATACGCACTCATCCTTTACACTTTTTTTTTTACTTACTAAGATTCTTTTTCTCTTTTGTGTAGATCAGTGCCAATATAATCAGTTCACTCACACCTTGCTCCTCCCGAAGGTGTTCGCGGCGGCGTTCGCATCCCTGTCCTCTGTGTCCATCGGGTTCATCACATCCTACTCGTCCCTTACTCTGCAGCAACTCAGAAACGACACGTCCATTGATTACGTCGACAGCAGGGATGCGGGATGGATAGGTAAGTCTCTCTCTCTCTCTCTCTCTCTCTCTCTGGGACTCATATTCATTCACATAGAATCACAAACTACTTCTCCAGTTAGCTTGCAACTACAGCGCTGCATGTTTTTTTTCTCAATGGGTATCTGATGAATATCTTCTCAGGAGATGCTTCAGTAACATTCAGACGAACAGACAAACCAACAACACTGGGCCATCATGTCTCGTATAAGTGGTATTCATATGAGTCGATTCCCTCCCCCCCAACCCCCGCCCTCCACCACACACATTGATAGTAATCTTCCTTCCTAGTTAGGAATGGTCAAGGTTTACCCGCATCAGTCTTCCCTACAGCACCTAATAAATCTCAGTGACACCCACACACCGTATGGGCACGCCGCTGGCACGCTAAACCCACGCTGCCACTCTCGGCCTCTCCCTTCCCTGCTCCCCCACTACGAGTCATGCCCCTTGATTTCACACAGCTAAGGAACATATTATTCTGAAACGGGTTTTTAAATAATTTTTTTATGGATCTAGTGACAGATTAACAAGATTTCTGCATCCTTAACAAGAGAAACACTCCTAAGAACCTGCCAAATCATCTCTGTGGCCTGTAAAATTAGTCGCGGTGAGGGAGCAAGCTTTAATCGCGCTTCTAGTCACTCCCCATGCAGCCACACCACCTCCTTAGCACTCATACCCTTGGCAAGTTTCTCTGTAGCCTTACGTAACCCTCTCAGCCGCTCAAGTATTGTACCCACACAAGTCCTCGAACTTACAGCCGGCCCTATCCACGTGTCGTCCGCGCCACGTGTAACAAGAAAGCCCCCCTAACGTGATAGTACTCAACAAAACATGATGGGCCCCACATAATCCGGCGGTACCATGACTCTGGCAACACGTGCATTCCTCATAAACCTTTGCCAAATACGCCACTTCCGAACCATACCTGCAGTTACATGAAATTCTACTCCAAAGTTATCTGTAAGTGTATCTTGTACGTGTGTCTTCCTTTACGTTATATTATTTACTTTTCTCTTCAATCCCCGGCCACACTTACTCATATCGGCCAGGAGCCACCTCGCGCACACGCCGTGGAGTGTCAGGAAAGGAATAAATACCGCAACTCTCCTAGTTTCTTCCGTTGGGTTACTCACTTTGTAAGGATAATATATTACTGTATACCTGAACACACACACACACACACACACACACACACAACACACACAAACGTTTAATTTTCTCATCGAAGGCTTTATTAGCAAGGAATCTGCGCATGGAAGATAATGTAACGTTCATAAACAAATGATGGCGTACATGATATATAACAACATATGCCCATATATTCATGAGTGCTCCAAATCTGACTTTTCTTTCTGTTAGTGATTTTATTTATTTATTTTTTTTTCAAGTTTATGTAGTAGGTACAGTACATTTTAACAAATTATATTGTGGTATGTGAATGGCTGCCCTGAGTGTTGTCAAATGTTGCTATTTTTGTTGTTAAGCTGGCGTGACAAAGGTGCAGGTTCTCCTTTCCTTAACCTTGTTGTTGATGTTGTTGTTGTTGTTGTTGTTGTTGTTGTTGTTGTTGTTGTTGTTATCGTTGTTCTTGTTGTTGGTGGTGGTGGTGGTATTGTACTTTACTAGCGTAATAAGACTAACACAGTACCGGTTCCTGTTGCTGTTGTTCTTGTTGTTGTTTCTGCTGTCGTTGTTGTGCCAGCATACCAAGGCTGACAAAGCACCGGTGTCGCCTCCCTCAGCCTCCGTGCCGTCCATCTCGTCAATTGTGGGTTCCCTGTTCGGGGGCTTCCTGATGGACGCTGTGGGGCCGCGAATGACGCTCGTGATGACCGCCCTGCCCTGCCTCTTCTCGTGGGCCTTCATCGCCTTCTCCAACAGCGTCACCCTGCTGTACATCGGCCGCCTCATCACCGGCATCTTCTTGGGGATCTTCTCTCCTGTGCCTCAGGTAATGCTCCCCTTCACTGATTCTTCCCATGTTTAATATCTTCCTTTCTAATACTTTTCATCTGTACGAGTAATGCAGGTAAATTTCTGGTGCGCTATTTTCAAGGAGCACTGTACCTAAGAAAACCACTAACAACTTTGAACCGTTACGGGCAATATAAATGCAAATTAAAGAAGTAAAATGAATGTCAGCGTGACACTCCTTTCCTCAGAGAGTACGGTCTTACTTCATCAGGTGTACGCGACGGAGATTGCTGAGCCGCACATCCGAGGCCTGATGGGAACCTTCCCAGAGGCTGCCGTGGCGCTTGGCAGTCTTCTTTGCTACGGCTTCGGGTAAGAGTGTCAACCACTTGATCGTTGTTTGCGTCACGTATAGAACATCGAGACGGGTTTTGTGGCTTTTACAGAGCAAGCTTTCTGAGATGTCACTTACACTTTTGATATCAGTAAAAATGGAAAAAAAAAAAAAAAAAAAAAATAGACTGCAATTTTAGACTTGTTCAGAGTCAAATACTTTAAATCATTATCTGTTTTTGTAATTACTCTCAAGTACAATATTATGAAATATGTTGTATATATTCGTTGTCTTTATTACTGAAATAAAAGAAGGAAAAACATGCTATATCTAGTCCGCACTGGAGTGTTTTCATTCATGGCTTTGGGTTCAGGGCGATAACAGATTGGCGCTGGCTGGCGGTAGTGTCGGCGGTGGTGCCCGGCGTGCCACTGTTCCTGAGCATGTTGTTGCTGCCCGAATCGCCACAGTGGCTCGTCAAGAAAGGAAGACTGTCCAGCGCCGAGAAGTCCATACAGTAAGTACAATGTTGGTATTCTTTCGGTGTCATCGCTCTTAGCTCCATAGCCATACCACACCTCCCCTGTCCCAGCGCTGTGGTGGACATTTAGAATTATAGAAAGATAAATACGTCTTCAGTTACAAACAGCAACACATTTAGTTTAGTTATAAACGCTCTTGTTCCAGTACCGCAGCACACATTTTGAATGGTAGAAAGAAACATATTACTCCATATAGCGACACATCAGACCTAAACCTCACATTACTGTCATAGACTGCAAAAACCTTCATCGTCACCAACATTTTATTCTCTCATGTATAAAAGAACCACTCAAACTTTATCCATCGCTCCCGACAAAGAGATCACTACTGACGCCACAATTTCCTTTAAATCAAGAAAATGCATACTGACAGATCTGCTGGTCTTCCGCTAAGCCATCAAACACTCACAGCCTACATAAGCAAGACACGGCGCTGGCGAGAACACCAAGCTGAGTGTTACGAACATCCAAACATGAACAGTCACCACTCAATACTCGAGGTTGATGACTGATAAGCCTCAAATACGGAAGTGTTGTCAACTAAAAACTGAGATACCACTTTTTTACGTTGTCTTATGCATTAAAACTGAAAAGGAAAACGTAACATCAATGCAAGTATTCCGAAAAAACAATGTTTTCCGTACTTTTAGTTGAGCCAGCCAGCCTCCAAGACGCTGATTACAAAATTAAAATAGTTTGAATAGTCCTAACAGAAGACAACAGCGTGGGGCTCCTGCACAGCGGGGCGTGGCGCCTTCTTAAGTTGCCAGGCACTTTACAGCCCAGTGACAAGTAGTTTTATAAGATAATGAGTTTCCCAGACACCACAGCTTACATTAATGCACAGATAGCTTAACTCAGCGATATGCAAATGAATGTCTTACTAGACGCTGAAGAAAACTTACTGCCATTGTATTCTCATTCTTATCATCTGAACGAGGCCGAAGCCCCTTCACGGCCACGCTACGTCAAGGCCAGACTAATGAGTGCTGGGACATTGGGAATCCCAATCATGAGACTAAATGCTGCATATAAATAGTGCCAAGATAGACGAGTTTCATTTGAATTCTATCTCCGGAACTTGCAGAATTTTCCTTACTACGTTTATGAATCCTTTTAACTGATATGATCTCTCATCAAACTTTATAAATTGATCTCGTGGAAATTTAGGGCATGATTTAAAAAAAAAAGACAGCCGTCAATCAAAAAAAATGACTGAATAGTATAAATCCTCCAGAGTATGTAGTTCAATTTTTATTCATTGAACTTGTCTAGTGACAATCAAATAAAAAGTTTCCAACTACCAAATGATTAAAGAGACCCTCGACCCGCTCACTGCTGAGGAGATAGCTTGGATGCTACTTTTCATTCAAGCCTGTTTGGATAGCATCGTTATGGCCATCATTCTGGCCCTTAATAGTATTTACATTATGTATCTAGTACCAACTTGGTAATATATGCCAGAGGGTCACGATTACAATATAACTAAACAGGCTAAAAATAAGAGGAGACAACACTGAGAGCAGTTCACTGACCAACAAACAAACACTTTGCAATTCTGCAAGCACCCTCAAGCACACGCACACACACATACACACACTTTCTCAGATATAGTGGTGTGTGTGTGTGTGTGTGTGTGTGTGTGTGTGTGTGTGTGTGTGTGTGTGTGTGTGTGTGTGTGTGTGTGTGAGTGCCAGTGTGTGAGCACTCATTTACAACATATTACTCCAACACCCGTCAAGCTCCCACGTACCCTCCCCTCCACCCCGACACCCTCTCATTACCCACGCTCTACTCCAGAATGAAGTTATTCTCGGCTATTATAGCGTAAAGAGCACCACCCATCCCGTTACGTAAGTCTTGAATCAACACAGCGCGACCCGTCACTGACACATCAGAACGCACACTACTTGATGTTATGTTGCGAAAACTTCAGCCTGCAATGAGGACATCAGATGAGTAGGACATGTGCGCAGGTCATTAACATACTATTGAGGAAAGTGACTGGCTGGCGCTTAGTGGTGAGGCGAGGGCAGGGAGATGCCAGTGAGGGTCGGTCGCTGACCCAGACACTAACACATTCCTTGTGGATACGTAACTATATTGGCACTGGTGCTTGAGTGCCTCCTCTCACTCACCCACCTAAACACGCACGCACGCACGCACGCACGCACACGCACACACACACACTGGACACACACACACACACACACACACACACACTGGACTGAGGAGAGAGAGAGAGAGAGAGAGAGAGAGAGAGAGAGAGAGAGAGAGAGAGAGAGAGAGAGGAGAGAGAGAGAGAGAGAGAGAGAGAGAGAGAGAGCTCTTTATTATGCCGCCGATAAGATTATACCAATTTATGTCTAAGTCAAGACATCAAGATAAAGATATGCGCTAGGTGTGTGTGTGTGTGTGTGTAGTATGAGAGAGAGAGAGAGAGAGAGAGGAGAGAGAGAGAGAGAGAGAGAGAGAGAGAGAAGAGAGAGAGAGAGAGAGAGAGAGAGAGAGAGAGAGAGAGAGAGAGAGAGAGAGAGAGGAGAGAGAGTTTGTGTATGTTTTACTCGTCTGGCTTTTCACTGAGTCCATCTGTCTTCATGTCTGTGTCGCAGGTTCTTCAGGTGCCCGACCCACAACGTCAAGGGGGAAGTGGACATCATTCACACCAACATCCTGGAAACGGACGGGGCTGAGATATCCGTGTGGGAGCAACTGCGTCTCTTTAGGTGAGATTGTACCACATCCAACTTTTTCTTTTTTTCTTCTTTTGTAGGGAGCTTAATTTCCTGTATTTTTTTTTTACGAGTTTTCTTATTAAGTTTGGTATATTTTTCTGCACTTGTCTATTAAGGAAAAATATTAATGCTCCTGAAAGTCACGTGATCTTCTTGGCGAGGAGTTTCCGGTCTTGAATACGTACAAAACTCCTAAAGGTCACCTGACTTAACAAACTGTAAATTGGAAGGGAGCAGCGGTCCTCAGCTGGTGGCGGCGACACAAGAGGTCTTGAGGAAGGGCCCAGCTGTGGCCTTCGCAGGTCCTTCAGCAAACGAGGAAATAGTGAATTAAATGGTTCAACGCACACTTGCTCATGGGCGTATAAAGGGTCATTCAGCTCGCTCCTCTTGTGCCGCTATTTGCACTTGCTTCCTTTATCAAGTGTGTGAGCCAACAGCTTAGCCACGCCTGCCTCTGGTGTTGAGATCAAGCAAACTATATGAACAACAAATTATGGTGTTGTGGGGGCTGACGAGCCTTGTTTACCCTGTAAGAGATGCAAAACCCCACATCTGCTCTGATGGTACACACATGACACAAAATGTTCCCTTCAACCATGAGACACAAATATTTTTTTATATTCTTCGTTGCACATTGTGACCTTGTTGAGACTGACAAGGCTTGTTTATCCACTGACTTACAAATGAAAAACAGCCGGCTAATCTAATGGTACATACAGGACGGAAAGTGACCCCTTCAACTACCACCATGATTCAGTGTGGAGCGAAATTACGTATCCCTTCCATCTCGCTATGAACGGCACTTCCTGGCCACCGCGGCTCTCAGCGGCCAGTGATGTCATAACAGGTGGACATGAATAGATCTGAACAGGGAACACTATGAATCTTTTGACACAAATGGAAAAAATAAAGATTTAGAGCATATAAACTTATTGAATAAAGAAATGACACAGTAACAGAAGAGACAGAAAAAAACAACGACAGTTGATTACACATCACACGCTGCACCTAAGATCGTCTTGGATAGAATACTGCAGAGGAGGAGCAGGAGGTTGGAGATGAAAGAGGAACAGTAGAAAGAAGAGGAAGGATACGAAAAGGAAGAGAGAGAGGAATATAAAGGAATCAAGAAGCTTGTCAAGATGATCGTTCTGGACCTCTAATCATGTTTGACTCGCACTCGTGTGGGACTCCTGCTCACCAGCTGCACCCTACCCGAGAGAGCTTAAATCCCATATCGGAGTCAGATCTCTGGCTAAGGCTGTGACCTTTCATACACCACACATTCCGTCCTGTTGCTCAACAAGGATAGTAACTACTCACTCGTCAGTGAAAACTTTTGCAACGGAGCGCGAAATTCAGCCAGACAAGTGACAGACAAGGACATAGAAATTGAACCAGAGATGAAGATATACAGGAAACATAAAAACTTAAAGAATAATAATAGGACAGAGTAGTAAAATTAAAAGATATTATGAGCAGTAACAATTATATTCACAAGCAAAGCAGCGAGACTACACTTATGCTACCCTTCATTGTAAACTGCAAGAGTTAAAGAACAGTAACATAATCCTAACATATGAAATAATATTACTTGGAGAATTCTGGGACTCGTTCTTGATGCTAAGAGATATAAAGTAAGTCTGATGTACAAACTTTGATATAGACGAGTCAGTCAGAACAACAAGAAAAATGTCATCAGAAAATGGAATAAAGAAATGCAATGCTGATTATGCCAACGACGATAAAGAATTAAGCAATGAGGAGACACCTTGTAAGACAGATATCACCTACATTCTTCAAGGAATTCGTCGAAGAGAAGGGAATTACGTGCCGAAGAATCTAAAAAATATCTGTTCTTTGTAAAAGTTGTAAACTTATTCGACATCAGGAGCCTAGAAAATGCCCCTGCATATCTCAAACTTTATGATCTATTGTGCAGTAAATTTGTCTTGTGCAGCTTTCAATCTTTGACTTGAGTTATTGAAAATTTGGTGACGTGCGTAGAAATCCCTCATTATATTTAATCAAGAATTTTTCAAATGGATTTACTTTTCAACCTTTTTTGCTTTCTCGTGTTACAGAAAACCACAAAACTGGAAGCCTGTGCTGATTGTATTCCTGGTGTTCATCTGTGGCCAGTTCAGCGGCTTTGCTGTTGTGACTGCTTACACGGTCGACATTTTCAACGAGGCGGACACAAACTTGGACGCAAACAACGCCACTGTTATTGTCGGCGTGGTGAGGTAAGATACTAACTAACCATGGTCCTTAGTTTGAAACGCTCTGGGCTGTCATGATGACTAATTTCAAAGGTCTCGTGTGTATTTTTTCTATTGACAGTGTTGAATACCTCTTAAACCATCACTAAAATCATGAAAACACTCAAAAACTAAAGCAGCTTCAATAGAGCCTTTTTAAAAATTGCGAGATGTTTGGAAATGTGGTCAAACTTCACTGACCTAGACTGTACATACTACATCTAAAATAAATGAAATCACAGCAATATTTCGTTCGTTCACCGCTTCTTACACTCTCCAATAACGTTATGTCGAGGTGTAATGTATCATATTTGTGAAGATAATAAGATTTACTTGTGCATTCCAACTTCTTCACTGGTGGAGAATTTTCCTTAAGATTACCTGCAATCCTTTAGACACGTATTCATGTACTTAATTATACTTCTGTACTCTAGGAAAGATAAAACTGATTCCTTTCTCTCCCATTTTTCTGATGTAAACATTTTCTTCTACTATGCTCATAGGAGTGAAAGGGTTAATGTCTATCCACCACAGATTCATGTCCACCCTGGTGAGTGCCGCGCTACTGGACCGTGTTGGCCGCAAGCCGCTGCTCATCATCTCGGCCATCGGCTCCAGTGTTGGCATGGTCTCCATCGGTGCCTTCTTTTATCTCAGGACAGTGGGGAGCGCTGAGGTGAGAACGCGGAAGTGCGGTGGACTGACGGGTAGAACGAGGCACCGGGAGATAGAGAGATAGATAGACACACACACACACACACACACACACACACACACAAACAGTAAATGTACACTATGTATTTTACTCTCCTCTATTTCGTATCTTGTGTTTCAAGGCTGTGCAGTTAGAAATGGAGACGTTAGCATACTATAGCTGCTCTCCTAATGCATGAAAAGAGGCTAAATATCAGGCATTGAGCACTCTCCCCAGTATATTGGATAAAACGCACCATCCACCACACACAGTTCATATAAAGATGCTAATGACTCACGAACACTTGTGGCAGCCTTTGACCCGGTTGTTGGTCGACTCTAGCTTGCCTGTAGTAGTAAGAGTGCAAAATCTTTCCTCATTCGCTTCTGTACACTTCCTTCTATGATGGATGGTGTCATAATCCCCCTTAAAAGCCTTTTTACTTCTAATGAATTGCACCATCTTTCTCTCTTTCCCCCGCAGGGTCTGGGACTCCTGCCGCTGGCGTCGCTGCTCGTCTACGTGTTCTTTAACGAGTTGGGTTACGGCCCCATTCCCTGGCTGCTATCCGGTGAGCTCATCCCGCTGGCCGTCAGAACCATCGGAAACGGTGTTGCCGTCACTGCTTATTCCTTGGCTGCCTTCATTATTGGCCTCACATTCCCGTACCTCACAGCCCTCATGTCCACCTACTTAGTGTTCTGGATGTACGCAGTCTTCAGCCTCTCTGGTGTTGCCCTCGGGGTCTTCTTACCAGAGACAAGAGGCAAGACGCTGGAGGAAATTGAAAAGTTCTTTGCGCCAGAGAATAAAGAGTTCAAAAAGATTCCTTTCCCTTGAGCTAAGCATGATGTTCCGCAACACTACCACCATATGATATACGTATATACCAAAGTGCCTTAAAGAAAACGTCTAGCTGCCAATGTTCGTAGAGCTTGCTTAGTCAGTTGTCAAGAGTTCTTTTTACCGTCTCGGACTCGCCTGCCACACTACAGTCATTCCACGTGTAGAAGCTTAAGTGGTCACTGCAGGAGGCTTGCATTATGACATATGCGCATGTAACTAAAAGCTAAACGGGATAGATTTTCAAAAGTAACTTCACGTTCACGAAGTATTAAAGGTTGTGACGCACTTGACCTTCAGACTTAAAACATTATTACTTGTTGATCCGGCGCTCTCTGCTTCAAGTCACTTGTTATGCAATTATATGCCTGCAATTTTGACTCAACATCATATAGGGCATCTAAGTTCATGAAAGAAGGATTTTCTGTACAAGGCAAGTAAGTATAATGGATCTTTAATTCTTGGCTTTAACATAATATTTACAGTGTTCCAACTTCCTAGGTCTCTGACTCAGCATCAGATACAAAATATTAAAGTCAGCGAAGAAACTGAAATGCGCTGAAGAGTTTTTGGTACATGTCAAATATAAATGAGCTTCTCTCCATTTTAGACCGAGATATTCAGTGACATCGCCCACGTGTTACTAAAAAGAAGTGTATTTGTAACGCGAGGAACTTTCCGTCGTGAGTACATACTGCCCCTGTTGTCACTGTCTGTTAAAGAAAGTCAGGAATCAAGGACAACAAATGACAAACTTCGCCACAGTAACAGAAAATCCAGAAAGACTGAAAAAGAGAGTCAAGACACTGAAACAAACACACCGACACACACACACACACACACATTCATACCAGAAAAAAAAAAAAAGTGACGAAATGGGAGGAAGGAGAGGAAGGGATGACAATGTGTGAACTATTTTGTATTTCACTGGTTTTTAATACATTTCCGTGCATGTTGTTCTACCTAATGTGTTGATTCCACGTTGATTTTTGTATTTTTTTTATTTTTTTATGTGAGTCTGCATCTTTTTTCCCTTAGAGAAAATGAGGCAGAGGAAGAAGGAATACGAAATATTGAGAGAAGAAAAGCAGTCTTCTGTCTGTTGCTTAGAAAAAAAAATGACAAAGGGAACTCTGAATAAGAAAAGTAAGTTTGATGCAAGTGATAACTTTTAACTGTTATTTATTTATTTATTTATTTTTTTTCATCCTGAAGCCGTAACAGATTATTATGAGGGACATGGATTAGTTCTCTCTTTACATGTGCCAAAAAATGTATTCCTGATCAAAACCACGTAGATCTGTAAACACTACAATCCATCTTGCCTTCAAACCATTCGTGAGGGACAGTTGAATTGCCTCATTACAAAAGTTTCACCTACTGCCTTATTTGTTTTAAGGGAATTAAGACTGTATGCATTAATCAAGAGGTGCTATCACTTTTTTCGTTCTTTCGTTACATGGAATGGAGATTGGTCAAGGGCTGCACAAATTTTATATAAAAAGCCTGCTTAATAACCACTCCCTAAAAGTTTGTATAGCAAAGGTCCTGGAAAGGTTAGCCGATTTAGTTTTGGATCTGTCTTAATACTTTCTCAAAGGTGTTCAAGTCGTAGGAAGGTGGAAAACAGAGGCACGTCCTTGAGGGACAGGTTGTTCATGATTTTATACAACTTGGTAACATGATATTTAGATTTTTAGACTAAATTAATTGTTGATTGTAATTTTTATATATAAAAAGAGGATTTTGCATTTCTTACTGTTGTATATTTTGGCATTCAGAGTAAATTATTTAATTACAGGAAGACATTATTATTCTCCTTAATTCTTAAGAAGTGATGCATGTTGTCTTATGAACTCAAGAACAGAAAGGAAGCTTAAAGAAACTTGGTAACTTACACGTGGCAATCCCTTTGCAATACATAATCTCATATACAAGTAATAATTTCGTCATACTATCTCTTAAAGTTCCTTGCTGACTGTGCGCTAAAAACCTGATTATCGAGTCCGTTCCAAATACATGTCTACCAAACCTAACTTTATCAACCTTAAACCAGTTATTTTTTGTCTCCATCTCTCTTGTTTCTTACTTCGTTTAAATACCTCTCGGTAGTATTTCTTCTCGATCTACGCCTCTTTGTTATATTGTACTGAACCAGCAGATCTTCATGTTTTCAGAAGCACGAACGCTACTAAAAGTAAACACACACACACACACACACACACACACACACACACACACACATCATAGTCACTACAAGTGTTAACTTTTTCAATTCTCTCTTTCCTTTTGTGTTTTCAGCTGCCTCGTGTTGCTTTTTTGTCCTTCACCCATTTGCTTATTATATTATATCATATTATATTATACTGTATTATCATTATATACTTATTATAATTTTTTCTTAGACACACACTCAACACCACACCCGTAGATACAAACACACACATAAACACATCATGGCTGCTTTTTATATCCACTGCCTGACGACGCACAACTGACCGCCATGCAGTGTGGGCGAAGAGGCTGTCTTCTATCCCGCTCCCCTCTAAGATTTGCTGGCTAAGATACGAGAATATGCTGGCTGATGTGAATGTGAGTGTATGCGTGTAGGTCTTGTCTCGGCTGTCTCTCGGTATGTACTGTATTATCATCATTGTTAGCAGCGAGTACCCGACAGTGCCAGGTTGAGGAAAACGCTACTGTCTCCACAAGATCAATTTGGAACGTCTTGCACTTGCAGGACGAGTGCTGAGTCATTAAGGAGCTTTAAAAGAGGATTAGAAAAATTTATGAGTGAGATGATAGGTGGAAATAGGTAGATATTTTCTATACAAGGACTGCCACGTGTAGGCCTGATGGCTTCTTGTAGCTTCCCTTATTTTCTTGTTCCTTTAGAGGATAACAACAGCAGCAACAACAGCAACAATAACAACTACTTCTACCACTATCACTACATGAAATTCCTCTTATAATTCACTTCCCCTTTAATTTGTTTGACTTTTTATTTATTTTTTTTATTATTCATGACAACGACTAACAAATTCTTTTAATATTTCTAACTGCAATTCTATCAATATTTATTTGTTAAACTCAGCGCAAGGCAAATAAATGGAGAACAGTGATTCTCACATGGTAACCGAGCGCCTCCCGCAACGTACGCTGAGAAAACGAATAAAACAATTTTTTTTTGCTCTCCTATCGTATAATCTCGTGCTTAGTGTCTAACAAGACTGCAACACCCACATCATCATCATCACCATCATCGCCAGTGCAGCACTAGCAGAGGTTACACCCATCACTAGCTCAAGGAAGGATCCCAATTCGTGCGTACTGTGACAAAACATTCATATTCTTACAACACTACTTTCAAAAGGACTATTTTCAAAGTCTGATACGATTAGTTTGGTGAAACAGATTTTTCTCTAAGAGTGGAGCAGAATCTTTGTTAAACTATCACTAGAATCATGAAAACTCATTGGAAATCACAAACAGATTGTATTAAAGGTTGTTTAAAGTAGTCAAGATAAAGCGCGGAAACTATGAAGAATATAACTTCAAAGGAGTTTACCACCAAAAAGAAATAAAGGACATACTGTACAGAATGTGGTGGAAAAGAGCGTTTCTAGAAAAGGAGATAAACAGTAAGAAGGAAATCACACACACACACACACACACACACACGGAAGATAGGAAATAGAGATCAAGAAGGCAAAAGATGTGCCGTTGCAAAGTCTATTCACTGGAACATCATCTGATCTGAACAAAAAAGTCTGTCCCTAAGACTTCATCGCCTCATAGGTTTCCAGACAGAAAGCATCCCTGAGTACACATGAGTGAACACCAGGGTCATAGACACAAGGGCCATGGTCACCAGGGCCATGGACACGGCTATTTCATAACCTTGACTGCTGCATGACTTTCAGTATAGCTCTTCTTTGCCATTAGTCTTAATTAATCGTGAGTGGCGGCTGTGAGAGGCCCCCAGCTGAGTTTATGTGCAATTTTATGAAGGTCACTCACCGCAAAGTCACACCACCATTTTATGTAAATATTTAACAGTCTCTATGAAGTGAATCATATGTATACTCGTGTACACATGCGTCTCTTTCTTTGGGAGACAGAGGCGGCGGGAGAAGTGATGAGAAGATGCTGAATCCGGTGTTGCTGTTGGTCGGAGACGCGTCAATAAGAATAATAACGGACAAAAATAACGGACAAAAACGTCAAGATATAATCATATCTACGGCCTTTGGAAATAATCCTAATGAGAAATCAAAACGTTTAATCTTAGCGTAATACGATAGAATGAATAGCAATTTCTAGTTGGAGAGTTAATTCTGAGGCAGTGGCAGAAAAAAAAAAAAAACGAGAATTGGAATAATCATATCTATGGTCTTTGAAAATAATCCTACTGAGAAATAAAAAAAAAAAAAATTAAATGCGTCAGTGTGAATAGCAGTTCTTAGTTGGAGGGTTAATCTTTTAATCTGGAAACACTACATTTCATAGGCTAAACTGAGTCTTGTTCTTGTGGGTTTTGCTTCGACTACAGACTGTATTTTCAGATGTGTCATGGTCTGTCTCAGTTACTTCGGTCTCTAGTGGAAGTTACTGTGATTTTCAGGAGTGTTTTCATGCTCCTAATGGCGGCTTACCAAGGACTCTGCATCTTTTACTAGAAAAAAAAAAAAAAGAATCTGACGAATCATGTGCGTGTCCTTTGAAAAATCATCTTAATGGGAGTTCAAAGGATTTAAGAATACAAGGCCTCAACATTACTTTTTACGCATCTATCGTGTCAGTACAAGTAAAATTTGACAGATCCACAATAAATACGACCACTGTAACTGTGATAATGATAAGAAATAGAAATACAAGAGAGAGAGAGAGAGAGAGAGAGAGAGAGAGAGAGAGAGAGAGAGAGAGAGAGAGAGAGAGAGAGAGAGAGAGAGAGAGAGAATGTGTGTGTGTGTGTGTGTGAGACTACTAGGAAAACTGGAAATTAAGTAAGTTAATGCGACAAAACAGCGAGGTCATAATGACGCCACAAGGAAGAAATTGAAGCTCTACAAACAGAATTCACCATGAACAACTATGTACATTGGTATATTTACCCTCGGGCTGGACGTAATTACTGGATGTCTGTCAGAGTTGCTTGTGTTTGCTTTCTTTCAATCATATCATCTGCGTGCGTGCTTCCCACACCTCGGGTATACAACGACAGCTAGGGTAGGGTGTCTTGATTGCCTGTGGGCGTGAACAAATGCGCACGTAGATCCACTTTCGATGGTTGCCACACTGCGAGCTGTATTGATGTGTTCCAGTTTCTCCAAGCATTCCTCACTTTATGACCAGGGATGCTTTGGTGCAATAACACTCCCATCTTGAGTGAAGGAGATAGAATCCTTTTCGTCTTTTCTAAGTTTCCTGTGGCCCGCTTTCAATGGTTGCCACACTACGAGATATAATGATGTGTTCCAGTTCTTTCCTTGCATTCCTGACTTTATGACCGGAGATGCTTTGGTGCAATACCTTTTCCATCTTGAGTGAAGTAGAATGCGCAGTTTCCGTCTTCGTTTTCTAGGCTGGCTCACTCATTTCTACGTAAATTCCACCCGCGGGGACTCCTTAATGAAAATGTCACATTGAATAATTCTCCACGTGTGAATTTCCGAAAAAAAAAGATAGATGAACTTAATTCAACCGAACGTAATCTGAGCTGACGTAACCTGAATTTTTTTTTTTTTTTTTTTTTTTTACGGGAGGAACTATTTTTGTGGAAATCTTGTTGGTGGGAATCCTCGCAGGGATATTTACCTGGAAGGAGTTTTACGGTATACGCACTTATCCCCTCTCGCTCTCGCTCTCTCTCTCTCTCTAAGGGTTCATTGGTATGCCTGTACTCCACTACAACTACTTACCCTATATCCGTTTTCTATTCCCCTCACACCTGCGTACGCATAAGAATAGTAAGAGCACAACAACCCGCCGCCAGGGCCTCCTTCACCATATCATTAACACCAGAAAACAGGTCTGTAAGTGGATCCTTCCCCACCCGGATGAGTCTGGCTCAGACCGGCGGAGAGGGAAGGTGCGGCGTCTGGTCTTCACATTCCTCGTGTGTGTGTGTGTGTGTGTGTGTGTGTGTGTGTGTGTGTGTGTGTGTGATTCATCCACGTGCTTGAAGGTCACGTGTTGTGTGTGTGTGTGTGTGTGTGTGTGTGTATCCAAGGGCCCTGCAGTGGAGCAATCTTGGTAATCTTTCAAAAGTAAACATACACTATTATAAATTCGAATACTAATTTATTGCTGATAGCCATTTAAAGAAGGTCGCCTAGGAATTTGATCTCAAGGACGCACTCTTATGAAACTTACCCTTCCTGGCTTCTCTCCTTACGGCTAATATTACTACATCCATATCTTCGCTACAGGCTTAATAAGAACAGTCATGGACAAAAGTTGCGTAACATTCTGCACTCAATAACTCAATACCATTATGTATTTTCTCTCAGTTCCCTGATCCAATGACATTCACAGAGTTTAATTATAGATACTCAGCAGATCGGAGAACTAAACATCAATACAGTACGAGAGTGTGTTACGTTACTGACTTCTGAAGAAGACTACACTTTGTTTATTATAATGAGTGATTTAAAATGATAATGCATAAATGACTAGCTATTTGACATTATTTTCGTACTTTTCTTTGCAGCATTTATGAGCTTATCGTTGTGGCGTTATTAGATCAACCTTTAAGTCTAACCTTTGTAACTTGATGTCACTTACAAGTGTCCGGACTTTCCAGTGATATGGCCCATGGTATGTTTTTAGATTAAGCTTTTAATCATTCTTGGGAGAAAGTCTCATGACATGTAGTCCTGTTCCAAATTCAGATGAGCCATAAAAAAAAAAAAAAAAGTAAATATAAAAATCCGAGCAGAGTGTTTGGCAATTTGAGGATCCTTGAAATCTCTTCTTCCTCCTACTTTTCTTGTTCTTCTCCTTCCTCCTCATGCACGTGATGGTGATGGAACAAGTGGGGCAGGTATATGGGTGGCGTTAGTATCCTTAAGTATATGTTGTTTGCTTTTCACTGGAATTCAGGTTAATGTGTAATGAAATCACATGCAAAGGCCACAGAGATGATTAGTTAGATTCTCAATATACATTTTTGTCTGACTTGGAGGGAGCTACTGTTGTTATTGTTATCGTTATTCCTTCCCTTCATGGTCATGGCCATAATTTGGTATGTAAGAAATAAACATGCACACAGACATAAATTACTACATAACATCTGTAGGCAGGGAATAAAATCGTCACACTCGGAAAGAAAAATGCAAAGAATTTGTTTCCAAAATGGAGATTACGTGCATTAGCAAATATGGGAGAAGCGTGTATATCGGGAATATAAAGACTTACAATGGTACTAATGAATGATGTTATAAATTCCAGTAAATTTAATATCCATATGTAGAATACAAAGAGTTCACTGAGTAAAGAGCTACTTTACATCAAGAGCCCCGCAGCGACCAAGAACTGGGGATGTGACACGTGGAGATACACACACACACACACACACACACACACACACACACACAACGTAGTGAATAAAGTGTTTTTTTTTTCTTTTTATGTAATTATTTGAAGCAGTTAAGCCAAACACCCTGAGAGGCCCTGGGAGCAGCGAGGCCAATTACATCCCTTGGGGGCCAGCGACGGTTTGTGTGAATTAATGCGTAGTCCCAAAGAAAAACATGTTTTCAAGTTCAGCGAGTAATGGAGATGAATAGCGGAGTCTAAACACATGTATTTTTTTCCTGCCATGTGAGGTTACTGCGACGTTAAACATGAAAGTAATACTCAAATGATTATGCTCTCAAATATATCCCTAGTTTCTCTAAATCGATATTATTCAAATAAATCTAGGAACCTCCTACGGTGCTACCTTATCTCTTCCAATACTTTCTGCCTATTACCAACGCGGTCACTTTAATTTTGGCACTAGAGGGCAAGCGAACATGTCACCACTGCCACTGACTGGTGCTCTCATTTGCTGGTTGGTGTACATACATATTCCCGTCTTGTTTTGAAGTGTGCCTGACATTAACGCTGCATTTTTACCTAATCCAGTATCAGATTGGTAAATAAAAATATTCAGAAATTTGACACTTTATTGGTTTTGGGATAGGAATAACGTAAATTTGCCTCACGTTTCAACACTGGACAGAAATTCGTAGAAAATTAGCTAGTGAGAGCATGAATAATGACAATATTGAAATGTTCGCACGTCCTCAGCTGGCAACGTGACTGGTAGAATTGAAACAGTGTAAAGTAGCTGGCGGAGAATAGTGTAATCAAGTTCCCTAAGCCAGATTTAGAGGTGTGTTGCTATTTATATTTAACATTACTACGCGTTTCTGCAAATTAGCTGTTGCCGGTAGCCCAAAATGTCATGTCCTTAAGGAGAACTGCTTCTTATGCATCACAAAATTATGCATCAGCGACGCCAGAATGATTGTGTTGTTTGCATTACTTGACCAATGCATCGAACTCACTAAGGCCTGGATTTTTAAACGATTTTTCTCTCAGAAGAACTATTTTTAAAGGTTAAGGAGATATCAAGTCGAATTCTCATGTATATTTCTCCCAACTGTGATGGATGTTGAACCTTTGTCAAACTATCACAACAGTAGTCGCGAAGAAAAAAAAAAAAAACACCACTAAAAATCTCAAAAACTTCTACTAAAATCTCTTAATAGTCATTGGTTTAAGACGTCAAAACATTTAAAGATATGGACTTGAATCATAGCATATAATAGATAGGCTGGCATGCTGAAGGGTAATGACAGATCTGCAAACTTGCACGTACCTTCAAATCAAGCGGGGTACGAGGACGATGAATAAAGGAACACGTATAAGGTTAACCATTAGTTCATCACCTTGACGTCGTAAGATATAGCTTGACGCTTACCTGTGTAAAGTAGGTCAGTGTTAGTTATGACACAGAAATATTAATCATACAAGTAATTACATTCCACTTAATAACAGACAATACAATTTATAGGAGAGGGCAGATGACCAAGAGTACATAAAAAAAGACTTAGAAATCCCGAGTAACCTTGAAACCCTGAGAAGTGAACAGAAAAAGGGCTCCTATGAAATCAACCTGCGATGTCTTCATACTTCCCTCTTCAAATCGTTCATGTTATAACAGTGAAAAAAAAAAAATGTGCACATGGAGAGACATTATCATTAGTGACGTATGTATCTAAGTGTTTTGAAGACACGATCGTTTGCGTAGTGACTGAAGCTCGTATACTGAAACGCTTCGCTCTCTCACCATGACGATTTTCAAAGGCCACAAAGATGATTAGCTAAGTTCCCAAGAATGTTTCTCCTGCTAGCAACAGAGAAATCTTGTTAACCTGCCTTACCTTACCTTACTGAGGTGCCGTGTCTTGTTTGACGTGGGCGACCATGGAACGCAGTTTCTATCTATCCTCAGTAAGTTTTATTAATTAGGCCACTCTTATGACTCGTGGAATACCTTGTAATTGGCTGTCCATATACTTTTTTTTTGTCCTCCTCTCGATTTTCGGCGTTCCACCCTTCCTAACAATACATTCCTTTCCAGTCCATCTTCTCTCAATATATGCCCCCAAAATCCCAACTGTTTGGTTCTTATTGTACTCATTAACTCTCTTCCTATACCATCTCCATTGCTCTCTATCATTACCCATTCTCGCAACACAAGGTGCTATCAACATTATTCTAGGAAACCACATCTCAACTTCCCACTAATCGTCCACATTTCACATCCATAGAGCAAAGCAGATCATACAAAACGTTTCAAAGTCTAATTCTGGTATGCGTATCATGCTCGTGTTTGTCAAGATATTCTTCATCTCATAAATGTGTTTTTTATTATACCAATAACATCTCAATTTCTTCCTTACTTTTTCCATCTGTTGTTATTTTACTTGCAAGATAGTCATAACCTTCAACTTGAGGGACTAGATTACCTTCAAGCATGATTCTAACTTCCACTTGTTCATTCCTCTTTGTTAGTCCTATAACTTCTGCTTTGCCTCTTCCCACATTAATTTTCAGTCCTCTTCTGTCACACTCCCTATATAATACATATTCACCAAGGCTTGTAGTTTTTTTCCGAGTATCAGCTGCTTGAACAGTATCATCAGCATACCGTATGTTGTTTATATTCATTCCACCTATTTTAATCTGCCAATAGAACCATAGAAAAAAAAAAGAAAACTGGTGGAGGAGGTGGTGGTGGTGGTAGTGGTGATAGTAAGTATGGAATTGGTACTGGTGATGGTGAATGTACTGAATCAATCAATGTATGAATGTATGAAGCGACGGTGGTGGTTGTGGTGATGTCTCTTGGTGCCCTCTTGTAATAGTGATAGTGATAATGGTGATAGTCGTCGCGCTGGTGGTAGTAGTGGTGGTAATGGAGGTTATGGTGAGTGTACTAGCATGAAATGGTGGTGGCGGTTGTGGTGATGAGTCTTGCTGCTGTACTGGTGGTGGTGACAGTGATAGTAATGGTGATGTAGATGGTAGAGATAGTGATGGTGGTGGTTTCTATCCTCTTAACAATGCTGGCGGAGTCATGCTGAGAGATTTCCTCACTCGCTGCTCAACTCAACTCGTGTCAGTACATTAATTTCAGTTCAGAAGATCAACGCCACACATCTGCGTCATAATATTCAAGTCCTTGCTCTTAAACTCTTTGCTTTCACATCAGGACAACCTTCAAAGACCACAGAGATGACAAGTCAGGTTCTCAATGGAATTTTTCCTGTTTTTCCTAAGTCATAATGAAAAACCCTTGTTAAACTATCACTTGAATCGTGAAAGCACCCTTGGAAGTCACAATAACTCCCACTACAGCCTGGTGTATAAACAGTCGTGATCTTGTAACTTCCCATTGCTACTCCAACTGTATTTAGTGTTTTTCTTAATTTTAATTCCTCATTACAACACCCGACAACTGACAGATTCATAACGATGGACTGTGGGCCTCGAACTATCACGATAACAGCGATAGGTCGGCCACCAGGTAAGAGAAATAAACATCAAAAGTAATTTGAATATAGAAAAATTGCCATGCACGAGTCTTATGCAACAGTCCAGCATGTAAAATTCTCCTCACGCTCGGTGTAATAATATGGCAGCAGCGTTCCGAATACTACGCCGCAGTATTGATTAACTTAATACGTAGATTATTCGTACAATGCGCAGTTCATTTTATTTTCTTGCATCTTTTTTTTTTTTCTCTGAGGTTAATGCAGCAAGGGGAATGGCAGATGTGATACTCCACTTCGCTACGCATTCCACGGAGAACAGTTGGTGGTGCCATTGAAGAAACCTGTTTACAACATTTCATTGCATATTCAACGAGTGATGACGAATTGCATGTGATTTCCATTAAGATTGTAAGAAAACACCTCTGAGAGAGAGAGAGAGAGAGAGAGAGAGAGAGAGAGAGAGAGAGAGAGAGAGAGAGAGAGAGAGAGAGACGCTTACAAGTTTAATATACAAGAATACTCATGAAGAGAGCTTGTATTCATTAACTATTCTATTTTCCAGTTGCAACACGAACCATTCATAACTCAAAAATAATTCATAACTTTCATATTATTGCCTTCATGATAAGAAAAATGGATAAACATGATAATGTATGCGTCACACGTTGCACCGGGGACTCATGACGCCTTTTTGGGCAGCACCAGACCTTGCCGGAGCCTTTGGGAAGCTGGGAGTGTCCGAGTAGTTGTGTGTAGCATGACTGACCACGATCGTTCTTGGGTAGGTATATGCATCAGTATCACTCATGACACCTTTCATACGGTTGTCGATCCCAAATAAAGCCTTGGTGAAGTCCAGGTATATTTTGTCGTTACTATCCCCATTATCTGTTGGTTCATGGTTTTTATAATGAAGTTTATGAGGCACCAGATAATGGGGTTATTTACGGGGTAATATACCTGTAGCAAGGCGTGTGATGAGGTGCATTAGCGAAGGCTCTTTTACAGGGCTATTGCATTTGGATAGATGGGAATATTTTAAGCTGATAGGATACAAATTTATTTATTTATTTATTTTATGTAGAAGGGACATCGGCCAAGGGCAACAAAAATCTAATAAAAAAAAAAAAGCCCACTGTGATGCCGGTCCCCGAATAAGGTCCGAAGCGGTAGTCAAAAATTGAAGAATAAGTGACTTGAAAACTCCCTTTTGAAGGAGTTCAAGTCAAAGGAAGGTGGAAATACAGAAGTAGGCAGGGAGTTCCAGAGTTTACCAGAGAAAGGGGTGAATGATTGAGAATAGTGGTTAATTCTTGTATTAGAGAGGTGGACAGAACAGAGGTGAGAGAAAGAAGAAAGTCTTGTGCAGCGAGGCCGCGGGAGGAGGGGAGGCATGCAGTTAGCAAGGTCAGAAGAGCAGTTAGCATGAGAATAGCAGTGGAAGATAGCTGGAGATGTAAAACTGCGGCGATGAGAAAGAGGCTGAAGACAGTCAGTTAGAGGAGAGGAGTTGATGAGACGAAAATCTTTTCATTCCACCCTGTCTAAAAGAGCGGTATGAGTGGCCCTTGTACAGAGTTAGCAGCTGGGAGGGTGAGAAAAACTGGCGGAGACGTCTCAGAACGCCTAACTTCATAAAAACTGTTTTGGCTAGAGATGTGGAGGGATTGGAGCGATAGGACAAGATACAGATATGAGATAGTGATCGGAGGAGCCCAACGGAGAAGAGAGAGTGGCAGCATAAGCAGAAGGATTAGAGGTCAGGAAAAGGTCAAGAATGTTGGGCGTATCTCCAAACCGGTCAGGAGTGGGATGTTGCACCAATTGCTCTAGGTCGTGGAGGATAGCAAAGTTGAAGGCTAGTTCACCAGGATGATCAGTGAAGGGAGAGGAAAGCCAAAGCTGGTGGTGAACATTGAAGTCTCCAAGAATGGAGAGCTCTGCAAAAGGGAAGAGAGAATGTGCTCCACTTTGGAAGATAAGTAGTCAAAGAATTTCTTATAGTCAAAGGAGTTAGGTGAGAGGTATACAGCACAGATAAATTTAGTATGAAAGTGACTCTGTAGTCGTAACCAGATGGTGGAAAACTCGAAGGATTCAAGAGCGTAGGCACGAGAGCAGGTTAAGTCGTTGAGCACATAAACGCAACATCTAGCTTTGGATTGAAAATGAGGATAGAGAAAGTAGGAGGGAACATAAAAAGGGCTACGTCAGTTGCCTCAGACACCTGAATTTCAATAAGGAAAAGATGAGGTTTAGAAGAGGAGAGGTAGTATTCTACAGATTGAAAATTAGATCTAAGACCGCGAATGTTGCAGAAATTAATGAAGAAAAAGTTGAGGGGGTGTCGAGACACTTAGGCTCGATACCAGAAGGGCAGTCCGACCTGGGGACATTTGTGGTCCTCTCTCCAAATAGGAACTCTGATAAATGGGGTCTGACATCAAACTGATAGTTATTGTACGAATGATCTATTAAAAAGTAATGAAAACAATTTTGCAGAAAATAATATGCCGAACGTATTTTCTTTAGTTACAGTTAAAATCTCGTTTTCTGTATTTTATGCACACACTTTCTTAATAAAGGGATGACTATAGCAGCTTACGCAGCACTCCATTAAAAGCTAATAACCTAAAGTTTTATGTATGCCAGAAATACCAATGCTTTTCATTTCTTCACTCCTTTCCCATGTTTTCCGTTAAGTGCGAAAATAGCAAGAAATCAGGATACAGCTTATTTTTGTTGCCTTTCACGGGGGAACTAGAGAAATTTAAGACTGACAAGGGGTCGATTAATTTATCTCAGCTTTTGAGGGAAGTACACTTTTAATACCTTACACTACCACCACCACAACTATCACCAACAACAACTATAATTTTCTTCAGCTCAACACAAATAAAAATAGTAACAGTGGATGAAACATTCTGGTTATTTTCTTACATTTCTGTTTTGCTTCGGTACTATAAATAAATTATATTGGACGATGATGATGATGATGATGATGATGAGGATAAAGAGGAGTTGGTGGTGGAGGAGGAAGAGGAGGAGGAAAATTAAAAGGATTTCCGTCATCATCAATACTATCATCATTATTACTATCATCATTACATGGTATTTCAAACAGCAACAGTTATGAATGTGCTTGCTATTACAGGTGCCTTGAGTTCACTACGCCACACTAAACTACAATGTCAGGTGTACATGGCAGCACAGTGAGTGATTGAGTGATTCTTTTAACCTGTCTTCCTCCCTCCCTTCCTTCACTCTTTGTTCTCTCCAAACACATCGACGTCTCATCCGTATTATTTTAAGTCTTTAGTGTAAGTTATTGAAATTTCCAAGAGTGAAACTTTAGTCTCCCTCCCTTGTCTCTTTATTTAGTTTCGTCTCTCTCTCACTGATGTCGCAGAATACTCGTTAAACTATTACCAGAATAATGCAGAACTCACAATAGTTCATACTAATGTATGTTATAATTATGTACTCCAGATAAGACGCCAAAATATTCAAGAACCCATTCACTAAATAGTTGGTTTTCATATGGCAGTCCGTTAACGTGAATTTTCATCGCGAGACTGAAATGATAGTAAAAACTGCTTAGTCCGTGACCTGTACGTACATATCTGAACTGTACTAATGCATTTATTATAGCTCATTTTGGATACTGCGTCTTCTACATGCACTCTCTGTGACGAAATACGCTGAGACAGGGAGGACTCGCACACTTAAGAGATTACCAGGTGAACGTTTTCTTTCTTTCGATGATGAGAAAGAAAACGGAAGGATACATAAATTAAAGGAACTTGCTGCTCACTGATATGATTAGGATGACATTTTGCGTGTGATCTTCTGGCCGGATAGACAAGAGAGAGAGAGAGAGAGAGAGAGAGAGAGAGAGAGAGAGAGAGAGAGAGAGAGAGAGAGAGAGAGAGAGAGGACGAAATCGGCAGAAACGAAGTGATGATGTCTCTGCTAGCCAGCCAACAGATATTACTTGATGCGTATGAACACACACACACACACACACACACACACACACACACACACACACAATGTCGCACAAAACCATTGTCAACTCGGTGCATACACTATTTCAACTTCCCAGCCAGCCAGCCAGCCAGGTAGCCAGCGGTTCGCCTCCCACCACCTCCCGCCGCCTCAGACCACAAGGACGCCAAGCATTCCCTCAGAATTCTTTCACAGTCGTATTTTCCTCTTTCTTCTTGCGAGGAAAATTGTTAACTGCTGTTAGTCAAAGAGCACTCCATTACACGCCACTGTGCCGCTCACTTAGTCATGCCCGACATCTGCACCTTTTCCCTCTGTCCCATGCACCCCGGACCCCTCGCTTGGGTGGCTCCCGCTCGCTCTCTGTGAAATGTATTCATGGAAGACTTTCTGCATTTAAAAGGAAGCTAGCGTATCGCGGCCAGGCAGGTTACTACTCGCTGAGCTCTCTAATTCCTCTTTTTTTTTTTTATATTTTTTTAACTTAATCACTGTTTTAAAGTTCTATATTATACTTTGTGGGTATGTGACTGTTAAGTTTCTGCCATCTATGATTTTGTACATGCTATTCATAGTTTTATACAGAACGAAAGAATATACATGCAATGACCTTAAAACATGAATTCAGTACAGGTATATAATTCTATGTCTGTCTTTCCCCCAACGTCAATCCATCTACGTAACAATCTCCCTGCCTTGTCCCGCAGCAGCCAGTCCATCAATCAGTCCGCCAATCTATCCACCTACGTATCCATTCCCCTGTCTTGTCCGACGTTACCTGTGGTAAATGATCCTGGTTATCTCTGACCTTTGTCATGTCGTGTCGATTAAACTCCATTGTGTCAAAGCTGCTTGTTAACAGTTCAGTTGTACTGTGGTGTTGGATCACACCACTCACTGCTAACCTGGCTCGCTAACAACTTGCTGATGAAGTGAGGCGAAGCGCAGTCCCTTGTTTAATCTCCCAAATAAGGAATACAGCAATGACATAACACGCCAACATGAATGAGTCTTCCGACTTAAGGGTTAGGGGTATTTTTAACTCGTGTGTCAAGTCCTCACCTCGTTCCACACAGCTTCCAGTCTCCACATACTCTCACCCGCTTACTCTTACAACCTTTAGTTTCTGATAAGGGCTGTTTTTGAAGGGTTACAGAATTGATTGGACGGGTTCTCATGGTCAATTTTCTTTACTGATAGTGTAGAGTCCTTGACAAACTAGTGCTGGAGTTACGAGAATATCCTTTAAAAACTTCAATGGCTGAAAGTAGAGCGTGTTAAAAGTAGTCGACGGCACTTCTACACAGCACATTCAATACACTCACAGCAATAGTTAAAGTTGACAGGATTTTAAGGGTGTTCATATGGTTCTAGTGACATACTGATAAGATTTCTACATTATTAACAGGAGAAACACTCTTGACAACTCCCGCTAATCTTCTGTAGCCCTTGAAAATAGTCACGGTGAAGAGCAAAGCGTTTCAGAATAAAGATTAGACTGGATAAAAACGCTTAAAAATACAAAGAGTAATCATAAAATCGGAGCCTTGTTAATCAGGCTCATATACCTGTGTGTGTGTGTGTGTGTGTGTGTGTGTGTGTGTGTGTGTGTATGTGTTTCTCTGAGAACTCCCACACGTATATACAATGCCCGAAAAAAAAAAAAAAAAAAAAAAAATACAGCGAGCTCCTTCTTTTTTATTAATTTTTGCCTACCATTGCGGAAGTTTACGTAAAATTCTGAAGTTACGCAGCTGCTCTTCCCTTTCAGATATCTTTTCAAATGAGTTACAACATTCCATGATATACGTATAAATTCGCCGAAAAGTCTAGGTATTCTATGTATCTTTTCATAAAACTTGGCGAAAAATAATAATAGAAAGAAAAACCAGCCGAGGCATGAATTTTTCCGTCTCGCTTCGACGCTTCAAGTGTCGTGAGGAAGACGAGAGAGAGAGAGAGAGAGAGAGAGAGAGAGAGAGAGAGAGAGAGAGAGAGAGAGAGAGAGAGAGAGAGAGAGAGAGAGAGAGAGAGAGAGAGAGAGAGAGAGAGAGAGAGAGAGATGGGTTCACTGACAAAAGTGGTGTAGTGTACTGCAGTGTGTGTGTGTGTGTGTGTGTGTGTGTGTGTGTGTATGTATCTAGCGGTACAGTACGATGTGGGAGGAAACAAAGAGGAGGCGAGAGGTGTTGGGAGATGAGGTAGGCTCCATCATGCTTGAGTTACCTGCTGCTGGAGAGAGAAAGGAAGCGTTAAGTCCTCAGTGATCCAGTGACTAAAACGTAATTCGTGAGACAGAGATGTCGTACCAGAATTAAGCATTGGCCTACACAGAACGACGAAAACCATACAGAAATAATGCACGCTATTAACCTCACTTTGTAATGTATCGTCTCCCTAGAATACTGTTTGGTCCCTTAGTGCTTTCCTTAGTATACTGTTTGGTCCCTTAGCGCTTTCCTTTAGTATACTGTTTAGTGTCTTCGTGCTTTCCGTTCAGTACTTTTTCGTGTTTCACCGCTTTACCTAGAACACCTTTTCGTCGCTTACTGCCTTCTCTACATTAATACCTAGCAGTGCTTTTCCTATAAGACCACCTTGTCTAGCAGTGCCATAAGGGAAAGACAACAACAACAATAACAACAACAACAGATTCCCAAATATTCAATCTGAGCAAACTGATGAATATTCGTACATATCACACTATGATTCCCCCACTTTTTTTTCTTTTTAATTCATGAAAGAAATAAAAATGGAGTTGATGCAAAGGATAATTTTGTCTGTCTGTCTGTCTGTCTGTCTGTCCGGCATTACGTACTTGCTGGCCGATGCATTATTTGGAAGGAATTATGACCTCGTTACACACTCACATCCGGCACGCGTATAATGGAGGTGTTTCGCTCCAATAATTTCGCGGTGCAGTTTGTTCTCCCTTACGTCCGTTTGAGGGAGGGAACCATTTGTTTGCGTCAAGCGTCATTCTGCCACACCCGTTGAACTCACACCAGTCTCTCTCTCTCTCTCTCTCTCTCTCTCTCTCTCTCTCTCTCTCTCTCTCTCTGCCGGTGTGCTCTAGTACGTATATTTTTGCGTACCCAATTATATGAGCGCTGTTCTTTTGTTATATATACATTTCCGTCCTGAGTGCAGGTCCTATTTTCATACATCAGGCAAATTTAATCTTTCCCGTCTCTCTCTCTCTCTCTCTCTCTCTCTCTCTCTCTCTCTCTCTCTCTCTCTCTCTCTCTCTCTCTCTCTCTCTCTAATTTATGGTGAATGATCCTTAAAACCTTTACAAAAAATCTTACCTTTTTATTAATTTCATGTAATCAGTAAAGATCTAGTATCATCTCTTTTCCATTTTTCTCTCATTCTGCGCCAATAAAGACTGATCACTCTGGACTGGAGAAACAATAGATACATAAATAAGTGACTAAATGAGCCTTGAAAAAGCAAACAGTTAGTGCTAAACAAATATGACAGATAAATAAGACCAATAAATCACCAGTAATACAACCTTGAAAGAGTCATGCAGGAAATACAAATGTAAAATGAGAGAAGAAAATGGAAATAAATCTACATAACTTTGAAGCGACCCGATAGTGAACGAGAGAGAGAGAGAGAGAGAGAGAGAGAGAGAGAGAGAGAGAGAGAGAGAGAGAGAGAGAGAGAGAGAGAGAGAGAGAGAGAGGCCCTTTACAAATACCAATGTAGCCGTTTTCGATTATTTAAACACTTTTCCAACACCGCGCTTCGGGTTAGGTCGACCAAACTCGAAGAAATCTTATTGGAAATGTTGGTGAGAAGTACCCCTACCCAAATACGACCGTGGGGGCTTGCTGCTTCGTAATTACTGATACAACGTCTAAAAAAGCGACCCAGAATCGAGTGAGGGCAACAGAGAGACAAACTACTATAATACAGAAGTTGCCAGTAAAGAGGCGCTGGTAGACTTATTCCAGGAAGCGTCGCATCTATACCATACAGCTCCGCACCGCATAATAGTGACAAGTACTTTAGTATGAAAGGAAGGTGAATACAGAAAACGAAGTTAAAATCACTAACATCAAAGAGTAACGAGACATAACGGCAATTTCTGGACGGAAGAGTGAAGAAGAGTGCTGGGAACACTATAAAAGAAAACGAAATTAATAAAAAAAAATGGATAAAATAAAGGCGCAATGCATGGATCAAGGAGAGAAGACATTACTTGCATCACTATAAAAGAAAACGAAGCCATTAACGTAAGATAATATAAAAAAAAGACTAACAATTTATGAATGAAGGAAACTGTTAAAGAAAACAACACTAATGACAGAAGAAGAAGAAAAACAACAACAACAACAACAAAAACAAAAACAAGTGGAGGTAAAAAAACAAAAAACAAAAACAAAAAGAACAAGAACAAGAGCAAAAAAAGAAAACAAGAAAGAGAAAACAGTTTATGGTTGGAGAGAAGATACTGGAACACTGAAAGACAACGAAGCTAATAACAAAGGGCAAATAAAAAGAGAAGAAAACACAAACAATATATAGCTTGGTGGAGAAGCGATATTGCTTGGGACACGATCAAGGTGACGGGGAGGAGCAAGCCTGAACCAGCGGCCATTAATTATCAAGCTTTTCCCATTATTTTTTCTTCTAAGGTCAAGACACACAATACCTAATGAGCTACTGGTGTTACGCATATGGTGACAAGTGACTATTGCAAAGATTCTTGGTTACACAGAGGCTCTTGACACTGATAACGTCTGGTCACACTGATGAGTTCTCCAGGTGCTGACTAACTTAATGAAACTGGACGCTAACGACAATAACACACGTTTTATTTGAGTAACGTGATACGATTCTATTCATCTAAATTTGTCTGTAATACTTGTCTTGTCTCTCTCTCTCTCTCTCTCTCTCTCTCTCTCTCTCTCTCTCTCTCTCTCTCTCTCTCTCTCTCTCTCTCTCTCAAGGCAATCAAGGAGACAAAGAGACAAAGGTGGAGGGGAGCCGAGAGAGAAATTCAATCCATATGAATTTTTTCCACACGTACGGTATGACACGTTTTCTTCTTTTACACAAATCACTTTGCTTTCCTGCGGCTTCATGTTAACCTCTGACAGGATCTGGTTGTAAGAATGTAATAAGTCGCTGACTGTGAAAATATTTTAGGGAAGAGGATGAAACAGGGCGGAATAATAATGAGAGTAGGAAGCCTTGTAAAGCAGGACCAGGTTGTGAAAAATGCCGTAGAAAGAAACGTAACTATGTGTGTGTGTGTGTGTGTGTGTGTGTGTGTGTGTGTGTGTGTGTGTGTGTGTGTCATGGAAGGAAATGAACGAGTCTTCCAACGAATGAGAGGTTAAGTTTAGTAAGAAGAGTGACTGAGGAAGACGGTAAAGCAAAGGAAGGGAGAAGCCGAGAATCTTTCAACATTGACTTCTAAGGAAAAGTTTGAAAGAAGAGTTCAGCTTTAGAGGCAAAAGAGATGGCAATGCTGTCGTCAGGGCTGAAGCGGGGAGGAAGAGAAGAGGGAAAAAAGGTAGGAGAGAAAGGAGAGAGTGAAAAAAACAACAACTTTAGAGAAGTACGAGAATTTGTCATAATATCCGATGCCGTGAGTTAAAATTTTCCTTTAGTTAAAAAAAATTGTGGCAAGTCGATCAGTACAGTTGGCCTGACTTATAGATAAGATAGTGAAAATGGAATGAAAATAGAAACCTTATTAGACAGAATAATCAGTGAAGGGAACCGGTACCTATAGCTGCTGGTGATAATATAAATCCCCCAAGATGATAATTTCTACAGAGACAGAATAGATGAAGTCTTGCACTGCTAACTGACAGCAGAGGGGCACCAGACAAGAGGTAGAGAGGTGAGACTCACAAATTTATAGGTAAAAGCTCCGGTATATTTCGCGGTATTTCATATAATACATAGGTGAGAGTACAGTACATTTGACAGGGACTGCAATACAGCAACAGCAGCGGACATTTACAGGTAACCTTCATTCAAAACGGTCTGCTTTATTCGAACGTACATCATTCGTCACTTTAAACTTACAAGAGCAAAACATCAGGAAAAAATATACTTGAAAGTTGTTTTCTTCTCTATTCTATAAACGGTGATTAAGATTTTATCAATTCTCATTTCTTAATCTAGTTCCAAGTTCGTTTTCTATCACTCGGCTTGTCTTCTGTTCAATGAGGAGTACGTGGATAACCAATAACTTTATACAAGCTAGAGAATTAGTGATACTTCCTAACCGTGAATAAAGTATGATCTTGTTTTCCTCCACTATTGTCTGGTTTTCTCGTACATTTCACTATAATCTGCGCATCTCGTCGTTGGTGTATGGCAAGGCCCAATTAAGATGGGTCACACAGTCGTTGCCATCAACTATGCTTGCATAATAAAAATCAGATAAAAATAAGTAGGAATAGCAGCTCGCGTGTGTGTGGGTGGACAAAGCTTGATGCCATTCGTGTTTATCAAAATATACTACCCTATCTTTAGATTTACAATGGGTTCTTTCTTTCGGTATCTCTCTCTCTCTCTCTCTCTCTCTCTCTCTCTCTCTCTCTCTCTCTCTCTCTCTCTCTCTCTCTCTCTCTCTCTCTCTCTCTCTCTATCCAAAGTGCCTTGTGAAACTTAAGAATCACGTGACAACAACAGACGCACTTTATTGTGGAAGTTTCGTTCGCTCCTATGAGATGATCACAGCCAAGTTAGAAGTCTGGTGTGTGATCTTGGTGGCGGCGTCTGGAGGCAGTGTTTGCGTCACGCTCCGGGGTGAGAGGGAAGGAAACGGCTTTGCAAATATTGGTAATAATGATAAAAGTATAAACTGATCGTAACAACACTTCATCGGTGGATACATTTCATCAAAAATTTATTAGTTGTCTGAGTGAGCGGAAGAGCAAATGAATTTCCCTATATTTCACGTTTGTAGGAATCTCTCTCTCTCTCTCTCTCTCTCTCTCTCTCTCTCTCTCTCTCTCTCTCTCTCTCTCTCTCTGAATACGTTATTCTTCACTATTTTATATGTAACTTTATTTTTCAGTCTTTTATCAATATTCTATCTACCTTTATATATAACGCAATGATAGAATATTGTTGCCGTGTAGTGCAGTGAAAGGTTTGGTCATGGTGTCATGTTCTAAGAATTAAAGCTTTTGTTTTTTTATCTCGTTGTTTGTTTTGCCATTGTGAATTCTCTTGACAAAGTTTTCTCGAAAGACAGGCATGCATATTCTTGTTACCTCAACGTTCTTTTTTTAATTTTTTTAGTCTACTAGATATATTTTCTACAAAAAAAATATATTGATTCTTTTTGAAGATTTACTTAGATAATTTTATAAAGTTAGGTCAGTTAAGAATGCATTTTTGTTTAATGTTTTTAGATATTACAAGGCTTTCGTTTGCTTAATGAAAGATGGATAATAATGACTATAGGTAACCTCGTCTACTATAAAAGAAAATTCATTGTGATGGGCGGTGACGCTTATTTTATGGTTTATATTACTAAGTGTGAGTTAGAATGTCTTTACAGCACATTTATTTTTCTTACTTTTCCTTTCACAGACACTTGAATTAAATATGGTGAGAGAATACTTCACAAAACAAGACTGTGATGTATTTTTACATAATCATCCACAAAAATACACAGATAGTGCCTTAATGAAGAAAGGAAGGATAATTACTGTTCTCTGAGGCACAACAATCAATGGACAGCATTACACATGTACTTCAAATCAGCGAACAAATAAATGGAAAGGTTGTTATGTTAAAAAATAAATAAATAAATAATAATAATATAGCTATACGTGTTAAAGCAAGTGGTCCTCTTCCTAATAGTAATTAAAATATTAAGCCAAAAAGATGACCCTACAGCAACTAAATAATAACATAAACCTTCAAGGTGACTGCAGACATCCACGCAAGGATACAGTTTACACAAGTAAACGATTCAGTTTGAGTTGCGTTCGTCCATTCCAAAGGGCCGTGGGAAGGCGGGTAACATTAAAGTCTTGACATATGTACAAGTGTACAGAAATAAATATAATTCAAATTTAAACAAAATATCTAGGGAATAACGAAATTTCACCTAAACTCATTTCGTTCCCAACGTGTGGTCCACTCCATTGTGTGAGAGGCTGAATCCATCATAATCATGCACACTGATGTGTTTCCAGACTACAATCCTATAACAACCTTTTACGTAATATGAAAATTCTACGACGTAGAGGTTTACGTCTGTTCACAACATAGGAAGATTCTCCTACTGAAAACATTTGTAGTAATTTGTGACGACCTGTGAAATTTGTCAAAAGTATTTGTGACAATTGAACACTGTCAATAGACGACGACTAATAATTCCTGGCTTGTGAGCCATGATCCGCGGTGACAGCCAGAATTGACGCCAGCTGTTGCGCATGAAACAATATTTGTCATTAGAATGTTCACATCAACATCAAAGCGTTCAGCTGTCTGAAACAAAAAAAAAAAAAAAAAAACTTGCTGGTATCTGTTCATGTGTTTGAACAAGAGGAAATATCTCTCGTTTCTGTTACTGAATGATGAGGCTTCATTATCACATACATTCGAGGATAAGAGAGGATATGTAGAAACTTACGCAGTCAACAGTAAAACCTCGGAAAGAGTCAGCGATATATAGTATCAGGCAACTGAGGAGCGCATGTGATTTTATTAGTCATGGTACAAGCGAAAACGAGGATAAAACAAAACAAAACAAAACAAAATAATAATAATAACAAAACAACAGTAGCAATAATAATAATAATAATAATAATAATAATAATAATAATAATAATAATAATAATAATATTAGTAAATGTAATATAATAATAATAATCGTAATAATAATAATAATAATAATAATAATAATAATAATAATAATGTACTACTACTACTTCAACTAATACGTAACTATCTTCGCCACACTCTCCTGCCCTCGCTGTCCTGTACTATTGTCAGAACCGAGGTGGACAGATGGATACCGGAAGGGATAGGGTGATGCCTGGATAGAGAACGGCTGTGTCATGGTCAAGATTATCGACACTTTTGGCTTTGGCTGTAGCGAGATAAGACGCAACAGTAAGTGGAAGAGAGAAACTTGGAGAGAGACGCACTGGGATGTCGTGGCAAAAAGGTTTCTAATGTTTAAGATAAGGTGGACGCCCAACTCACTGCATTTCTTCATTCGTAAGGGTATCAGACTCATCTCTCTCTCTCTCTCTCTCTCTCTCTCTCTCTCTCTCTCTCTCTCTCTCTCTCTCTCTCTCTCTCTCTCTCTGTGTAAATCGTGTCACTCTTCAAAACTTTTCATTACAGAAGAATCACATTAAAATTTACAGCAAATTTACAGCAGGATCACATTAAAATTTACACACACACACACACACACACACACACACACACACACACACACTTTCTGTTTTGAGATGTTTACTTGACCGTCTGAAGGCAATAAGGCAAGGACCTCCATTGATGAAGCTAAAATTCTGCTCCACCTGCACTGAAGAATAATTATCAATTAAGGATAATTAAAGTTCGTACAACTGCAGAGAAAACCTGACAACAATGAACGTTAATGAGAGAGAGAGAGAGAGAGAGAGAGAGAGAGAGAGAGAGAGAGAGAGAGAGAGAGAGAGAGAGAGAGAGAGAGAGAGAGAGAGAGAGAGAGAGAGAGAGAGAGAGAGAGAGAGAGAGAGAGAGAGAGAGAGAGAGAGAGAATGGTGCGAGTCTTATACACATCTTTTATTTCTTTTCTCTGAGATGTTACTTTGTGCTCTCTCTCTCTCTCTCTCTCTCTGTCTGTCTTCGGAATCTCTTCTCATATTACTTCTTTCTGTCGTTTTTTCCTTGTTTTTCTGTCTTTTCTCTCATAAAATTGGCTTCCTGTTCTCCCCTTCCTTCTTTTCTTTTCTTTTTTTTTCTTTCTCTTAAATCTGTTCTCCCTTCTTACTTTCCTTCTGTCCTCTCTTTTTTATGTGTTCGGAATCTGTTTTCAAGTTCTTGCATTCCTTCCTTCTTCACTTTCCTATTTTCCTTGCTTGCTTTCTCTTTTTTCATCTCAAAACTACTTTCTTTTTATTTTCTCCTCTCCCCCCATCACCCCTCTCTCTCTCTCTCTCTCTCTCTCTCTCTCTCTCTCTCTCTCTCTCTCTCTCTCTCTCTCTCTCTCTCTCTCTCACTGAAGTGGTTTCTTGTTCTCATCCTCCTCCTATTCTTTTCTGGTAATTTTCCTTCTCCCAAGTTTTTTTTTATTTCATCTTCCTTCTTTCCTACCTTCTTTCCTTTTTCCTATCAATAGAAACTGTCTTAGTAATGTTCTCAACTTCATTTCGCCTCTTAGTCTTTTTTTCTTCGTTCTTACTCATAATCAACATTCTTTTGATACTTCCTTGAAAAAAAAAAGTTGAATTGTGAGGCTGTAACACGTCTCTCCAGTGCTTGTCCTGACCAGCTCACGGCGGCTTCACTAAACAAGACTTAGCTCTTTTGGCGGACAGCGGTTATGTCACTTGATTAATCACAAAGGGCGAGGAAGAAATTTTAGTGGCAAACTGGTCTACAGGTTTTACAGTGGATGCCATGGTATTGTTCACTTTTTTTTATTTGTTTTATGGAGGAGAAGCATCAGCTAATTGCAACAAAATTAGAAGAAGAAAGAGGCCTACTGAGGTGCCAGTCCCCAAAATGAATCAGGGAAGATTGTCAAATATTGGAGGATAAGTGTGCTGAAACCTCCCTCTTGAAACAGTCCAAATCATAGGAAGGAGGAAATACAGAAGCAGGCAGAGTTTACCAGAAAAGGGAAAGAATGACTGAGAATACTGGTTAACTCTTGCTTTACTGTCCAATTTGTGCTTTAACCGAATGATGCTCGACTCTAACAGGTGAATTATGCTGATGAGGGTCTCAAGGCAAGGAGGAACCACTGTTGTACTACTCGCCGTGGAATTACTTCATGTTTTGCTAGCTTGAAATGGATGCCGTTCGCTTTGTGTGTTTGGATCTGATGGATGAAATACCTCGCTATAAGTCGGTTATAAATTCTTCTGTTCAACGTGATGTGAATGTGACGTCACTCCCTTTAACTTATTTGCATTCTAAATTTATTAAGTCTTTGCATTTACAAAAAAAAAAAAAAGACATGACGATAAGACAATAAGACATGATCCCAGAATAAAAATGAAGTTCAAATATTAGGGGAAGGAAAAATCAACAACAATAACCCTTTTTTTTACTCCTTTTCTTCGTTTCAATATCACGTAAAATGACTTTGATACACGTACGATGAATCCTCTATCACCCACAAAAGGGAGACGAGGAGGAGCACAGTACAGGCAGCGTCTCATGTAAAAAAGGTTATCTCGACAATACGGTCACTAATTTTCGTACACCAGTTTCCTTAGCGATCTGTCACTGAAATTATTATCGTTACTCTTAAGACTGTGGCAGCTCGTTATATTTGTCCATTAAATTCATTCTCTCTTTCTCTATTTCTCTTTCCAACTCTTTTTTATTTATTTTTTTCGTTCGTTTTTTCCGTGTTTCCTGTGTTTCCTCATGTAAGATTAACAGTGCACCATCCGTTTTTTATTTATTTTTTTATATTTTCACGTTTCCACTTAACGTAATTCTTCCTACTGCCATGATCTTTTCGCTTTGCTTTGTAGTACTGTCTCTTACAATGCTTTCTGTCTTTTCCCTTTTACTTATCCTTTTCTTTGGGGCCTTCGTGTGTGTGTGTGTGTGTGTGTGTGTGTGTGTGTGTGTGTGTGTGTGTGTGACTCAATTCCGGACAACAGAGTAAGAAAATGACAAAAAAGAAAAAAAAAAGAAAAAAAGAAAAACATCTCGAAGGATAATAATTTCTCCGCTTCTGAGATGGATTTACTGAACAGCTGATTGATTCTAAACACCTCAACGAAAGGAATCATAACACGCTGTGAGTCTGGAGAAGGGATGTCTTCACGGAACTCACCAACGCACCGCTCCTGCGTATAGTGTCCCAGCGTACCCAAGACAGTCTCTTTCTTATATAACGAAACCCTGCACTTGCTGTTTCTACACATAGCTTCTAACTTCTCGGATAAGTGAACAGCCACGCGACTTCAAGGTACTAATAAGATTTCTGGTATAAATTGATACAGCGTAGTGCAATCAAAGACCAGTGAGGATCTCCAGAAGGTATAATGCTTTTCAATTGCCCTTTGTGATGTACTCTGTTTATATTGCTCCCACCATTCGTCTTTCCCTTGACAGAGTACGCATACGTTTGTTTTATTATGTCATACTGGGCTTGCGTTTTAATTCATATCGTTTATTAACAATTTAGGTTTTTTAATAAGGCGTCACACGACCGTGTTGTTGGGGCGTCATTTTTCAATATATAAATAAGTTTTGATACGCGTTACGTGTAAACAGGTGCACATAAAAGAATATTTACGCTAACACAAAGAAAGAAAGGACAAGCAGCAGCAGACCTATTGGCCATCACCACACTACCTATGATTGATGCAGTAAATACACAATATAATCTAAAGTAAGTCACGTAGAACAGTAAAATCCAAAATAATGAAGAAATAAGTTTGCAATAGTGCTAAAACTTATCTGTGTTCAGGAGACTATTCACCTTATGTCTTGTTCCCAGATGCAGCTCGCGGCGTCTCCTGGTCTCCCCTCAGCAGGTGCCACATTCACGCCGGCACCTGTAGGAGGGAGAAAGTGCCACATTCACATGCCTGCAGCGCACCCACAAGAACACGTCCATGAATATTTACATGACCTTGGTTCTTGTGAGTATGAAGAAACATTCCCCACTTCCATTCTGTCTGTGTCTTGTGTCTATCTGTTTGCTTGTTTGTTTGTCTGTTTGTCTGTCTATCTGTCTGTTTGTCTGCCTATTTCGTTCTCTAGCTGTCTGTCCATCTCTGAGTCTGTCTTTCTCCTTTTTGTCAGTCTGTCCGTGTTTATATATTTTATCTATTTCTGTCTGTCTGTCTGTTTATTTCTGTTTCTCAGTCCGTCCGCCTGTCTGTCTGTCTGCCGGTCTGTCTGCCTAGCTGTCTGTTCCTCTGTCTGTCTGTGTCTATCTCTTTGTATCTCCGTATGTTTGTTTGCCTCTCTGCCTTTTGGCTTTGTGTGTGTGTGTGTGTGTGTGTGTGTGTGTGTGTGTGTGTGTGTGTGTGTGTGTGTGTGTGTGTGTGTGTGTGTGTGTGTGTAGGAGAGGGCCGCCTGTCTAGTATGTGAAGTCCAATTATTGTAGTAGTATTTGCAGCTCAGAGGAAAACAGGAAGAGGGGAGAGGAAGACACACAAGACACCGTAGAGGCTGCTGTCAATAAGGAAATGTTTTATAACGGGAGGAAGAAAACTAATGAGACAAAGAAAGAGAAAACGAAGGAAAAATAAGGGAAACGTGAAACTGATGAAAATAAGAGTGCAGAGGGAAGGAAGCACGTCAGATGATAAAGGCTCATGAGAGATGTAAAAGGAGTCAATGGAAAGACGTAGTGACTCTTTAGTTTGTCAAATCAAAACTAGAAGACAGCATCGGTGAAGGAATGCACATGAAGAAACAGAAGGCAAGCTGCGTGAAGTTGAAGGATATAGTGTAATTTCTTGTATCTTGACACAGAGATGAAATTAATGTAAAGTTGTTAGCCATGAAAGAAAGTGGCCAGAATTCATTGTCTGACGGAACATTTGACATACAAGACTCGTTACAAATTACACAAATAAGGTCCACCCTGACCGTCCCGCCACCATAAAAGCAAATAGATAAAGAGAAACTTGAAATTAATAAAAAATGATGTTGAGAGCTTTAGAGAAAAAAAAAAGTGCGCAAAGTCACCAGTGATCAGCAGGATTATACAGGAATTGATTATATTATGAAAGGGAAATCTGCGTGGGAAATTGCATGACTGGATTCTTTATTTTAGTCCACGTTGCAAACAATATAAGGTAATCAAACACTGATACTGAGTATGCACAATGTATAATGTGTCACTGTATGCGTGTTCAGCGTAAATGTGGTAAACGAATTGTAGAAAAATGTAGTGTTGAAGTAACAATAAGAAAAAAAGATGAGTAATGCTAAAAAAAAAAAAAAAAACATATATATATATATATATATATATATATATATATATATATATATATATATATATATATATATATATATATATATATATATATATATATATATATATATAGTGATAAAAACTACAGCGCTAAAAATTTCTGTGGTAAGGACTAAAGTGCTGAAATTTTGTTACTTAAATGATGAGGTAAGGACTAAAATACTAAAACTAAAAGACTGGAGTGCTAAAAAAAAAAAAAGATACTGGAACTAAAGTGCTAAAAATAAATATCGCAAAGAATACGTAATGCGGGTTTACTTTGAGATGACAAAGCTTAAATATTTTCGTAGGAGCACCGCCGCAAAAAAATGGACAATGGAGGCAAGAGTAAACCATCAACTTTGAGGGAGGGAATGTTTTGGAGGGTTTAAGTCGCGATCGTCAAGGGGACACTCTACGGAGGCGTAAAACGGAATATTTTGAGAAATTGCCCTGAGGTTTTTTGTGTGTGGCTGTGACAGAGGAATATTAACGTGAGGCCGCGGGTGAGGTGTTCCGGAGGATAAAAATACAAGTGTGGCGTGATTTACCAGAGCGAGAAGTTTGGTAAGAATGTAGACATGTGGAAAGTGACATATTTTGGTGGAAAAGGTAGAAGATAAAGTGAACAGCCGCAAGGAAATGGACGGACGAAATACAATACTACAAACATAGACTAAAGTGGAAGGTTAAGTTAAACTAGTAATGAGTAAGCACTGGTTTAACCAACAGATGCGTGGGGCACCAAGTGGATGAAATATTGTAAACTATCAATCATCAACAAAATAACACAGTACAATTTGTGAGTGAGAGTGAAGGGTATAATTCACTCTTTGATGTATTTACCTGCCTTTGTTATTTAATTAAATACTTTTCATGCAAGGCAACGAGTGAACTCTGGCTACGTACAACAATGGATATATAAAACAATGTTGTTTGTTTCTCTTCATGAAGAAGGAAACCCCAAGAGGTTCACTGACATGTGTTTTATGTCTAGCGCTACTCGTCTTCCTCCTCCTGCTGCTGCTGCTGCTGCTGCCACTGCTGTGTTTTTCCGCAGGCCGCACTTCCTTCCACCACTGTGACTATCAAGTATTGCCTCCATTGTAAAATAAGCTCATTTGTTAATTTCAGGGGGAAACACACACACACACACACACACACACACACACACACACACACACACACACACACGCACACACACATGATGAGTCAGTGAACTTTATCTTAACAGTGTGTGGAGTTGCCTGCCAAAACGCTCCTGGATGTGCTGTGTGGGTTGGAAGCAAGACCGTCAGTAGGTGTTGTCCACCCAAGAGTGTACGAAAATCTCTTATATAGTTATTGATGGTGTGTTTAGACTTAACAAGGATAAGTTAAGTGAAAGCTTGTCATCAGCCCATCCTATGAACTACTATTTTTCCTTTTTAATTGGTGAGTAATGACAAGTTTCAGTAAGTGGGAAAATAGCGTCACATCAGAACGGCTGCTAACTAAGGACGACTCAAACAGTAATAACAACCTGGTGATTTATTTTAATTTCCTGCTGATTTTTCGTAGATATGAGAAGCTTAACTAGAAATTCCATACACTATTCGACGTAATCAAGAATGAAATGAACTTTTAAGCGTCGAAGTGTTTTCTTTTCTCCTTTACAAGTGACCTACACGTGCTGGTGCCTTTTCTTCACGGTCAAGGGCACAGGAATGAGAGAGAGAGAGAGAGAGAGCTCAATCAGTATGCCGCTCCATGGAAGGCTGCTGCCGGGGGAGAATCCAAAAATGTTGCCCAATTTAGTTTCAGAGGCATCTTGATAATCCGCTTTTCAAACAATTCAGGCCGTAATAGGAAAGAAAACAACAAAACTATAAAAAAAAACCCCGTAAATTCAAAAGTTAAGATAGATAAACCACTCTTTGAACTTTATAATGTTCTATTCTATTTTATGTTGCTAGAAATGAATAGACGCTTTAAACAACCGTGTACGCCAAGGAGTGTGAGAAAAATAATGTAATGTAGTACGTATATTGAAATCTGAAAGAAATCAATCAATACTATGAACGTTTTTCTTTTTTCCTTAATTTTTTTCTTTTCTTTTTTCTTATATCTGCAAAAATCTCCGTCCTATTTTGATGCACTCCTAATAATAATAAGTAAGAATAGATATGAATAAGTAAGAATTCAGGCAAGAGCCCTGTACCTAATTTGCGTTTGTCTATCAGGAGAGCGATTCCTTCCCCGAATCCTGAGAAGTTCGCCTGAAATTTGGCATCATTATGTTTTATGTGGCCTCAGTTTTTACGTGAATGGTCGCCTCCCACTCTTTGTGATCGTGGGAACCGATGGGTTTTGCACGATTGCATTATCGATGAGAGAGAGAGAGAGAGAGAGAGAGAGAGAGAGAGAGAGAGAGAGAGAGAGAGAGAGAGAGAGAGAGAGAGAGAGAGAGAGAGAGAGAGAGGGGGGGGGAGGACGCAGAAAGTGGTAGATGGACACACGGAGATACACAAGCAAGCAGGAACAGACACAGAGATAAAAACTGTGTGTGTGTGTGTGTGTGTGTGTGTGTGTGTGTGTGTTGTGTGGTCGTCAGGTCATTCATTCAATTGTCATCACTTTACGTATCAAATGCTGGTCATTGAAAGGTCACTGGAGGGACCATCTAATTAAAAAGAAAAAAAAAAGGAGTCAAAAAAAACTTAGCGATGCGATCTTCCTTGATGGATTTACGACGCTAAAAGATCAAGGTTTTCTAAGGCAGGGATCACGACAAAGCGCACTTCTAACTTACTATTTGACTTTCTTCGTATTGATATTGAGAGAGAGAGAGAGAGAGAGAGAGAGAGAGAGAGAGAGAGAGAGAGAGAGAGAGAGAGAGAGAGAGAGAGAGAGAGAGAGAGAGAGAAACAGCTTCTTTCATAAAAAAAAAAAATACAAGGCAAATTATCGTACTTTTTTCAGGTATAATATAAAGAGTCGGTAGATTTTCAAGATATTATGAACCACAACTAAGTACAAAACTTCGATATAATGAAGCCCACTCTGCCATCATGCATTCACGCTCCTCATTGGATTGAAAAAAAAAAAAAAAACTCTCCATTTTGACAATAACGGCTTCTCTGACTTAATAATAATAAAAAAAAAAAAAATCCGACTTAAGTCTCTAGTATAACTTCAGAATAAACCACTGACATTAAAAGGAGACTGAACAGTTCAATTTTTAAGGTCCTGGTTTTTTATTTCTACTCAGTAAAATCGTCCAAGATTAAATAAGAATTAGCATACTGTCAACTGCGATCCTAGAGTCAAGAAAGAGCACTAGATCTCGCTTGACGGGTGAGAGAACGAAATCCATCAGGTGGGCAAAGAAAAAAACAAAAAAAACAGCGACACTAAGCAAGACCTCTGCTCTGGGTGATGCTCTTCCTCTCGAGGGAGTTGCCGGTTTCTACAGACGAAGACCGAGCGTCCCTCCGTTAAATTTCACACGAGTCAGCTGATTTGCAATGTACGCCACTTTCCCTTTCGCCTGGAAAGGATATCCGCCTGACCTCCTTACAAGAGTGGCGCCGATCTCAGAGGGACACAAAACCCAGTTCCGATTAAAGTTTGCGATCCGACTGCGGGAAAAGTTATAGCAAAAAGATAAGGAAAAAAAAATCTGACGAAAGAAATATAAAAGTAAAGAAAACCTGAGGTGCAAGAAAAAAAAAAAAAAAAGCATATTACAAGGCAAAACTCCAACGAACAAACTCACAAAGTACAGAGTCGCCTTTAGTTCGAACTGTTTTTCGTCAGAGAGTTTGCAGTGTGTATATAAACCATCTTTTCGTTCCCTTCTAATTTCCAGCTTTCCTTCTCCTCAATTCTTGTTTTCCCGACACGTAATCCTGCGGTTCAGTCTCTTCTCTGTAATGTTTTCCCTCCCTCTTGGTAATTTTCGTCCCCTCCTATTTCTCCTTTCTGTTCATCTTTTTTATTTTGTTTTGTTTATCACGTATCTTCGTCCTACCCTTTTTCATCTCCTTGTCTCGTTAATTGGCATTCCTTCCACCAGATTTGAGAGCATCGTTGGAACTAAAAATTAGACGTTGGAGGTGTTTGTTACCTCTCTGTTAATGGCGCTTTGTTGTTGTGCGACTGTAGATCTGACGGGGACACACACACACACACACACACACACACACACACACACACACACACACAGCGAGAGAGAGAGAGAGAGAGAGAGAGAGAGAGAGAGAGAGAGAGAGAGAGAGAGAGAGAGAGAGAGAGAGAGAGAGAGAGAGAGAGAGAGAGAGAGAGAGATTCAAAGATACAATATTTCTGTATCTGTATGAAAGATCTGAAATTATTTTAAATCACACGAAAACAATAAACGCCTCGACAAATTGATGCATAAAACAGAAAAAAATCAGTAGGATGCTAAAAAAAAAAAAGAATTGATAAATATAACAAAGAACAATTTAGTATTTTAACGGGGAAAGCACCGGAATTTTCAACTAATACGAAAGTACAAATACACTGGCAAAAAATATGAGTATCCTACCTGGTATAAGAAAATGAAGACTATCAGGAGGCGAGGAAGTAATGATTTTCTCAGCAACGATGAAAGTACAAAATATACACGGAGAGAAAACGTGATTACTCTGCTTGGTATAAGTGACGGACGAGTGTTATGAGGTGAAGTGGCTGGGCGGAGAGTGGGATGTCGTTCTCTTTGAGCTCTGGGGCGGGGGGAGAGAGAGAGAGAGAGAGAGAGAGAGAGAGAGAGAGAGAGAGAGAGAGAGAGAGAGAGAGAGAGAGAGAGAGGTGGGGTAAGAGTGGAGGATTGGAGTTATCACAGGGACACCGCGACACAGATCACCGAAAAGGAATTGAGGAGTGCGTGCAACTTTAAAAACTGCAGGTCTGGTCTTCACTCAGCAGATTGAACCTTCCAGTGGACGGGATAAGTCAATAGCAGACCCGGGCAGAGAGGCATTCAAGATGAGCCTGGTTGGTATTCACATCCTGGAAAATCTCGCCAAACACTAAGCTATTTTTCAGGTAACTGCATATCCTCTTACTGCGTCTTATCGGATTGGATACCTTCCCGCGTGTCTGCCTTAGCCATCTATTCGCTCTCTTATTTACCACCTCGTAGGTACGTAGGTTTACCTATCTATCTCCTTGAATTTGCCCTTTTACCGCAGGTTTCAGGGCGGTTTCCAAAATAGAGAGAGAGGAAAAGATATCAATGAAAGAAGATAACCCTTCCCATTTTTTTTTGTTTGGGGAATATAAAATTCTTGGGTGAGGGAGGACGTTATCAGCCTTCAGTACTTGTCCCTTTTAGTCGCCTTTTACAAAACGCAGAAAATACCTTGATATGTACAAGTCCCAATGCTCCAGGAACACGACCAGTCTGCCTGTCTATCTGTCTGTCTAGCTATCAATCTGTCTTTATGAACTAAACAGAGGCTCGATTCACCTATCTCTTTTCAAGTTAGTCATTTAATTTACCTGTCTGCCATTCATGATAAGAGTTGGCTGTGACGTACTTCTTGTTCTTCTCTGCCTTATTAATCCCTGGTGTATGATGTCGCCAATAACTTCTGTCTTATGCATCTTCTTCCTCCAGGCTCCACTGTCTCGTGTCTCTCTTGATTCCATCTCCTCACCGATATCTTTGCCTTCCTTCTCGTCTTGGCTGTACCGTTCTCATCTTTGCTAAATATTAACATGGCTGTTGTACTACTTACGTGTGTGAACTTGTAGGATATTTACGGGGGTTTCAATTGGATAAACACCTCATTATGTCGTCAACAGTTCAAGAAGTGTAATTATACTTGTGAAGGCTGAAATTACGCACACACACACACACGTTGTAACTTAAGCCACATTCTCAGTTCATATATATAGTAATTTTTATAATAAATCTTCTATGTTAATTTTACGCTCCTTCCTGTATATTTTACCCCTTTATCTCAGCACAGCGCAAGAAAGAATTCATCATTATGTATAAGCATGATTTTGATGTATTCTAATAATCCTCACAAACCTTACAGCAAGAACTAGTCGCGCATTTATAGATTTTAAAACTATGGACTCGACACAACGTACTTTTATTATAGATCTTACTAAAACAAAGAAACAAGGAGGAAGGACAAACAGCAGCAGAAACAGCGATCCTCATGATTTTGTTTGTGGAAACCAACACTACGAGTATTTAATGTTAAGTAAGAGACGTGGAGTGGAGAGTGAAGGCCATTAAAAGTGTATTAATGCAGATAGTCATAATACTGCGTTGGTAATGACCTGCAGCGACCTTCATTCCTGCATACATTATATCCACCTCAAATGCACGACCCCTGAACGCCACCCACCCGCAGCGGCAGATGAAGTGAAGCCCATATTTCGAGGCGCAATTCACCGTCACCACGAATGTTTCTGGACGAGCGCCAATGTGGAGTTGTGACTTACTTGGCGCATTAATCTTAAGTCACGCAGGAGGTCGAGGTCGAGGAAAGAGGGAAAGAGGCAGAGGAACAGTATGGAAATTCAAAGGAACAGTATGGAAATTCAAGTCCTTAAGGATGACATTTGAATGGAAATAGGAAAAAAAAAAAAAAAACGAAGGACGGAGAACACAATTTCGTTAAAGGCCGTGGGTCTCTGCCTGTATTTGTAGATTAGCAGAAGATATTCCGCACCAGGCTGGATAAAGATGGGGAATAACAGAAAGAGTTTTTAATGATAGCCTGAATAATACAGCCACGTGTTGGAAAATTAAATCATATCTTGAAATTCTTACAATGCCGGTGAAATGTTCATGGCTGAGAAGATGCATCGCCAAATGAAAAATTACCTGTGCATGGCAGGAAGTGATGATGCTGTTACATAATAACGAATATTTACTCCTTTAACAATAAATGACACATCATGACAGTGCGATACTTGTCACTTCTCCCCAGTGATCCTTGATAAGTTTGAAAAGCAGAGATAAGGACAAGGATATGTGTTCACTCTGGAACTCCCTGACTTCCTCGGTATTGTTACTGCTGTTGCTATTACTATTATCGTTACTATCACCATTATCATCATCAGTTATCATCATCATCACTATCATTATATAATTATTACCATCATCTCCATTATATCAGACTTATCACTGTTATTCGAACAAGGATCAGCTGGGAAGCTTCACTGAAGAATCAAAGACAACATAAATCCATGAAGCGCAGAGAAGGGAGCGCACATCACCAGATTAACCACATCACGCATTATTTCATTGCATACTTTCAACCATCAAAAATTAAACCACGATTTTCTGAACGTAAAAAAAGTAAAACGCGAGAACATTTTCCTGCCTTTACCTCCTCCCCTCTTCCCTTGGGTCACTGCCGCTGCTCTGTGGCTCCCGATCAAACAAAAGTCCTCGCTTAGATCTTTCGTAAAATTTCAACAAAAGAGAATGATCCCGCCTGAGCATTTTTCCCTCCGTCTCCTTCCCTCTCGCTTTGATTCAGTAATGCCTGCGGTTTATATATATATATATATATATATATATATATATATATATATATATATATATATATATATATATATATATATATATATATATATATATATATAGAGAGAGAGAGAGAGAGAGAGAGAGAGAGAGAGAGAGAGAGAGAGAGAGAGAGAGAGAGAGAGAGAGAGAGAGAGAGAGAGAGAGAGAGAGAGAGAGAGAGAGAGAGAGAGAGAGTCGTTCGTAGATTGATTCTGCTCTCACTGATCTTGCTTGATTCGTACCAGGAATCTTATAGATTGTACAGATTTCTATACGTAAAAAGAAAAATATCCTTCCAGTAACGAATCACTTTCCTGATACACACACACACACACACACACACACACACACACACCCACACACACACACACACACACACACACACACAGGGAAAAATAAAGACATGGAATTTCTGAGATATTTCTGCTTGTATTATGTGAATGGATTTTTGAATATTGGAACAAATAGGTTATCATTCTCTCTCTCTCTCTCTCTCTCTCTCTCTCTCTCTCTCTCTCTCTCTCTCTCTCTCTCTCTCTCTCTCTCTCTCTCTCTCTTCTTGAGTTTCTAGTTAATCATCTTTAGTGAACATTGTTAGGATGTCTCATGGGATTCAATAATGATGATTGTTTTCAACGTCTAACGCAAAATAAAAGTAAACTTAATGCATACATAAGTAAATAACTAATAAATTGAAAAATAAATATAACCGAAATATCTTCCTTGAAATTTTGATCACTGACACATTTTCTTCCCATTTTTTCTTTGCCTGACCATCCTATTGGTGCCACAATTGCTCAATGCTTTCACTAAAATACATCAACATATATCAAACTTATGCACTACATATATATGTTGATATTCTTTTATGATATTCAGATTATCTTTTATCTGGTATCTTCCGGTATGATTGTGTACTATAAACTGATTTATTTCTTGATATTCACTTTTCAATTCGAGTTTCGTGTCAAGACTGTACTCTAAATCGATTTCACTTACTTATATTCAAAAGCATTCTTCAATTCACCTTCGGTGCAATAAAAATCACTATCTCTTACAACAGGGGCTTAATTTACGTTCTTTCTCTTCTTACATGAGGGCACCATTACACTAAGCACACTTACCCAACAGCAGTTCGAGATGACAAAGATGAAAGCATGTTTATGAGGCACATCTACAGCCTCTGCTCGCCCCACCTTACCAGAGCCATAAAGTAAGGATGAATGGGTGCTCCGTAGGAAACGAGGATATGGAAATTTTTATAGCAAGGAATGAAAACAGGAATATATTATACAAGAAGATCAATAACGAGGAGAGGATAGCTTTATCAATAATCAGGTGTTGTTGCTAAACTTCTAATATGAAAGATAATGAGAGATAAAGGAATCCATTCTTTATTAAAAATATTTATTCGATTAGGACTCGAGAAATAAAAGCAGTGCCTGACGCAAAAGCTACTAAAGATATTGCATCTACAGGGAACCTGAGAGAAATAGTTGGAAAATAATACTTGTTTTGGAAGAGCCAGAAGATGAAGTTCGGAAAGCAGCACTAGCAGTCACAGCACGGAAAAAAAAAAAACCTGAGATGCAATGAAGAAAAAGTTAAATGCTGGGAAGCACTGGAAGGAAACATATGATATAATTTCGAGCCAGAAATGTATAGAAAAAAAAAAAAAGTATAGATGAGCGGTGCTTTAAAGGATCATACCTCAGACTAACATGTAATTTTCGATTTAAATCTAGTTGATCAGAAATAGCCTTGCATTATTTATTCCTTGACGGCAGAAACATGCAAATCGACAAATAAACATAAACGCAGTAATTGAACAAATGGACAAAATAGTAATATAGAAAATTCCGTTCACTTTTCAAACTGACCTTTCACATATATAATTAGTTTCTTTTTATGGGTCAAAGGTAAGCAGGTGTCCCCCACGATTCACATGAGGAGCTCTCGTCATACTCAACATATTAACAGACAAAGCACAACACACTAAATATCTAATTAAATCCGTAAATACGTAAAAAAAAAAAAAATAAATAAATAAATAAATAAAAATAAATAAAAATAAATAAATAACATAATCCATTATCAATATGAATTAACAAACCTCAATTTACGATTCACATTTGCTTTCTCCTCCAAATCACCTCCCACGGAACACCACGTCTTGCTAACTAACACCACACCACCAGCTCGCCCACCTCACCATTACGTCCCTTCCTGTCAACCTTCACGACGGCCCTCCTACCCATCCACCAACCTCCTCCTCCTCTTCCTCTTGGGTGGTTCGCAAGACTTGGCCCGCAGTCTTTGGTCCTTCTTCTCTAAGCTTATGATTCCCGATGGTATCAACTTTTAATTGCCTTCCCGAGACGCTCCTTGGGGACGGTAAACTAAGTGCTCTTCGGGTCGACGTGACAATCACCTCGAGACTCTTTGGTCATGATGGGAGTAGTCGTGATTACCGCTCCCCGTCTGAGTTTTTTTCCTTTTTTTTTTTTTTGCTTTTTTGTGCGTTTGGGAAGGAGAGAGAGAGAGAGAGAGAGAGAGAGAGAGAGAGAGAGAGAGAGAGAGAGAGAGAGAGAGAGAGAGAGAGAGAGAGAGAGAGAGAGAGAGAGAGAGAGAGAGAGAGAGAGAGAGAGAGAGAGAGAGAGAGAGAGAGAGAGAGAGAGAGAGAGAGAGAGAGAGAGAGAGAGAGAGAGAGAGAGAGAGAGAAAGTCGGAATACGAAAAGAAAAAAACTCAAAAGAAAAAACGAAACAAAAAAAAACATGAAGAAGGAAAACAAGAAGAAAAACGAAACAAAGAGAAAAACACGAGGAAAAACGAAATAAGAAAGAGTAAAGAAAAAATTTAGGTCACCTGTTTAAGCACATCCCTCCCACTCGTTCTCTCTCTCTCTCTCTCTCTCTCTCTCTCTCTCTCTCTCTCTCTCTCTCTGTCTGCCTCTCTTTCTCTCTCTCTCACATCTCTCATCTCAAAGAAACTGTAGCTGGAAATCGATATTTACGACGACTCCCTCTGTTTTCTCTTAAATAGCAACTTTAAGATAGAGCTCCTGTGTTGTATTTTTGTCATGAAGGTCACCGGCCCTCCTCTTCTCTTCCTCCTCTTTCTCCTCGCTCACGTCACAACAAAGGCGTGCGTCACAAGCGTTAACACAGACACACACATGTTCGCCGCTCTCACCTGCAGGTCACACGTGTAGAAGAGCGTGTGTCAGATGTACCGTATGTGAAAAAGAGACAAAGCTACAAACGATATGAGCGAAGGAGATAAAAATGCGACTTTTCTTTTGCAGCATCATGAGAAATTAAGGCAGATATGAAAGTGTTTAAATTTCCAGGTTTTGTATAAGAGATTTTGGCAATGCTCAACGTGTGCAAGTGAGTGAGAGAGAGAGAGAGAGAGAGAGAGAGAGAGAGAGAGAGAGAGAGAGAGAGAGAGAGAGAGAGAGAGAGAGAGAGAGAGAGAGAGAGAGAGAGAGAGAGAGAGAGAGAGAGTTGGTATAATACATTCTTTATTTTTAAGCCACCCATTAAAAAAAAGGATTCAAGGTGAGGATGACAGGTGTACTAGGCACAGACAAGCGATACAAGAGATGCAAATGACCGATTCGAGGCCTTTTGTTTCCTGCCTCGAGGACACGTACACACACACACACACACACACACACACACACACACACACACACACACACACACACACACACACACAAAAAAAAAATATAAATAGATAAATGAATAAAAAAATATAAAATAAAATAAATAATAAAACTAAACTAATAAAATAAAATAAACAAATTAAAAGAGAAAATAAATAAATAAACTGAATGAATTAAATTAGAAAACAAAACAATTTAAAATCTATTTTCATACTTTTGAACAGCAAAGTTTCATTGTCTTGTATCACGCAATATGATCATCAATTTACTTCAGTTATTTCTTCGAATATCTAGTGTAATTTTTTGCTTTGAATTTTTGTTCGTAATAATATTTGACTCCTGCCTTTTTTTGTATGGAACAATATATATATATTTTTTAAATCTATTTTCTTGTGTACAAATGATTATGACGAGCCATTTTTACTCTGAATCATTTTTTGTACCGCCTGATTGATTAGGTGACTGATTAACTATTCACGTGGCAACGGAGCAACTAAATTATGTGGCGCTGCATTGAGCTGAAGGCGGAATAAATTAACTACGAGAGGGCGGTCACCGGATACTGAGCCCTGTCACGCCATTCAAGGCAAACATGCGAGTCTGACACGTTATCAATTTGGCCAAGGTAATCACTAAGACACGAGTAAATTTCTGTCGGTCTTGAGGGTCCTGTCACCACATTGTGATTGCTAGTAAAGAAATGAAAAACCAAAACATAATTCGCCCAAAATTTAAAGTTTAGTTACAATTCAAACAACAGCAAAGACGACGACGACGACAAAATATATAAATTTAAGCAGCACGTGAATAAGACCGCCCCCTCTCCCTCTCTCTCTCTCTCTCTCTCTCTCTCTCTCTCTCTCTCTCTCTCTCTCTCCACAGATACGTACTTGCATTTGACGGGGTGCATTAGAAGAACAACGAAATACCGCACAACCCCGCACAAGGAGCCATCTCTAAGGCAAAAAACCTACAATACACTCATTACACAACACAAAACTCCCGGTAGAGTACTCACGTTACCACTGGCAAAGATGCGAGGCTGGTCCCTTTGTCTTCGCGTGCCTTATAGAAGAGAGGCTAATTAGAGAGACAGAGGGCTGAAGCAAGAGAGCAGTGAACTGAAAGGAAAAGAATCAATATGAACTGTAAGGCAAGAGGTAGATGTGAACTGAGGTGAAAGCGAGGGAAATGCAGAAGAATGGAGGAGTAAATCATAGAGGAGATTTGAAAGTGAAGCGAGAGAGTTCAGTGTATTGAAAGGAAAGCATTCGCTATGAGCTGCAGGACAAACAAATGAACGTGGCCCGGTGAACTTGGGCGAGTGAACGTGAAGCAAATGATCGGGTGACTGAATGAAAAGAAAAGAAAAGAAAAAAACTGTAGGTCAAATGCTAGACACAAAAACCGGAAAACGAGGCAATATAGAGCAATGGAAATCACGGTGGAGAGATGGGATGAGGGAAGCAGTCGGAAGAAGAGAGAGCGTGTATAGCTGGGCATTCCAACTCCTGCCTCATCACTGGTCCATTTTTGCAGTATTCGACGAGTTTCATAATGACATGGAAGGATGAGAGAGAGAGAGAGAGAGAGAGAGAGAGAGAGAGAGAGAGAGAGAGAGAGAGAGAGAGAGAGAGAGAGAGAGAGAGAGAGAGAGAGAGAGAGAGAGAGGGGGGGGGGGTAAAAAAATCTCAGCCACTTTTCCTCAAATAATATCACGGAAAAAAATATATGATGGATGTCTATTCTGAAATGCCCTTAAGCCAGAATTTTAAATGATTGGGAATTTTCATTTTCTATTACAAAGCTGTCAGCGACATACACACAACCCACACTTTCCCTCCTCAGCTGCCTCGATTTTTTTCTTCTTTTCTCCTCTGTCCAATATTTTTTCTCCTCTCCTCAGTTTTAGCTTCCTGTTTTTAAAATCTTAAATGTATACCGTCTTATCTTCCTTCACTTAAATAATTTTGCCTTAAAATGTTGTTTTCTTACTGTACTGTATCGTGTTGTGTCATTTGTTTATTTTGCACTCCCCCCCTCTCTCTCTCTCGCTCCATACTACTAAACAGCTTAGGATCTCATCAGGTTTCCAAAGGCCGTAGAGGTGATGATTAATATTCTCGTGAGTATTTTTCCTTAATAGGAGCATAAAGCTTGTTAAATTATTAATGGCAACATGGAAATGCCCTTTTAAACCCGTATAACGTTTACTATTACTTGTTAAAATTACTCAAGATGAAATATCCAAACTAACTGCTAAATTAATCTGTCCTTCATTCTCATGCAGAGGGAGTAGCTTCGCCTATTTGGAGCCCATTTGAGGGGAGAGGCCCATGGAAGGGTCCCGCTGTCCTTCGCTCTGCCTCCAGTGATATCCTGTTTTGCTGATACTTTTTTTTTTTTATAGAACTTGAATTTTATAATCTGAACTCACCTTTAACACTTCATGGACCACAAAGGAGGGTTCACATAAACAGCCATAAAATTCTGTCCAGTTTTGAGATTGCTAGAGGGAGACACATCCAAGAGGTGAGGCTCGTGGAGGTGTCACGTTCTTTTTCGCTTTCTCATGAACTAAGGGATCTTGCTCATAACTTTTGGATAAAAAAAAAAAATGAAAGTTGACAAAAAGCCATAAGGTTCTGTTCAATGTTCGGTTTGCGTGAAGAACAAAGGCAGACATTGATGCGGACAGCCTTGCCCCAGCCTCGAGGCATCAAAGGTGCTATACCCTTCAGGCAATCACACTTACTTTCCAGAGGCTTTACCGACCCAAGCTTCGATAGACAGATGAAATGCTTAGGTGCCAAGCTGTCCGCCTTCACCCCCGGTTTCAAAATGAAGGTTGGACGGTTCGTGTGTGTGTGTGTGTGTGTGTGTGTGTGTGTGTGTGTGTGTGTGTGTGTGTGTGTGTGTGTGTGTGAGAGAGAGAGAGAGAGAGAGAGAGAGAGAGAGAGAGAGAGAGAGAGAGAGAGAGAGAGAGAGAGAGAGAGAGAGAGAGAGAGAGAGAGAGAGAGAGAGAGAGAGAGAGAGAGAGAGAGAGAGAGAGAGAGAGAGAGAGAGAGAGAGAGAGAGAGAGAGAGAGAGAGAGAGAGAGAAATTTTCGTTCTAATTCAATCTTACAGAAAACACGAGAAGTAGGATATAAGTTTGGCGTAAAAGAGAGGAAGTGGGTAGTTGCAAGGCACTTATCTGGGAGGAAGGGAAGGAGAAGTGGAAGGGGAAGTATAGGCGAAGAGAAGCTGCGAAAGAGTGAGGTGGTGACGGAGGAAGAGGTGGAGAGAGTAGGAGGACGGGTGCTAGTAGAAGAGAGTGAGAGAAGAGGAGGAAGAGGAGGAGAAAGAGGCGGTGTTTGTGACAGGAGGGGAAAGGAGTAATGAAAGAGGAGGTATAAGCTGAGGGAAGTTATAAAAGAGTAAGGAGGGGGATGGAGGAAAGGCGTTAGTAGAGGGAAGACTTAAGGAAAGAGTGAGGAAAGGGAGAAGGTGGATGTATTTGTGGCAGTGGGGGAGTGGGGAGGAAGGGGAGGCGTGGAGTCGTTAGGGCAGGGTGATGAAAGACTCCCAAGAGGATTGAGGTGGAAATGAGAAGATTCCTGCCACTCTCTTCTTGTCTTAAATCAGCTGACCTCCTCACCCTTTGCACCCTCCTCCGTCTGTCCTCTTCGCCTGCATGTCGTTCCAGTGGGAGGTGAGGCTTTCATCTCAAAAGCGGCGAAATGAGACGGGAAAAACTGCAGTGAACAAGGTGACAAGAATCCACGTAAAAGTCAAGTTAATAACACCAACATCGAACTCCATTGCTGGGACTTCTTTTTATGACGTCATTTTATGGATTTGGTTTCATGTTCACCTGGTGATTTACGTGAGGCGCAGCGCAGGATGATTTTTTACCTACAATATTCTATCTCCTTTTCGCCCCGTCTCCCATTCCGTCACCAATTCGTTTCGTCACCAGCATTTTCACTATTTTTTTCTTTTAGCGGTTTTATCCTTTGCTCGAGTGTTGCTACTTCTTGCAGGGTAAATTTATGGTAACAGCTTGCATGGGTATAGGAACACTATGGCACGTCAAAGAAGGTATTGTAATGATAATAAGTTAACATTCGTGACAAAATGGTAAGTGAGGAACTGGAACGGTGACGAAATATGGAGTAGCCTTCCTCTCTCAGCCTTGCCAAGCTTAGAATTCTCTGTCTTCCTCGTCATTGTGGTTCTTTATTTTGCCAAATCTGAAATCCGCTTGGTTAACGAGTTTTCATAGATTAAATTTAAATATTTTTCCTTCCCTCTTTTTCTACTTGTCAGTCTTCATGCCTCAGCCTCCCCAATATTAGTCTTTCCCCGTCATCATGAGTCATTCATTAGCGAGTAAATGTAAAATTTGCTTTGGTTAAATAAATTTCGCATAGTTTGCCTTTAAAGATTTTTCCTTCCTCCCCGCCTGCCTGTCTTCCTCCATCCCTCAGCCTTGTGGAAGCTTAAAGTCTTTCCTGTCGCTGCGATTCTTTAATAAACAAGTAAACAGAGAATTTCCTTGGTTAAACAATTCCTCTTAACTTATCTTACCTTGTCTGTCTTTGTGCCTCCGTCCCTCAGCCTCGCAGAGCTTGGCGTCTTCAGTGTCACGAGAGTAAACGCACAATTAGTTTGGTTGATTAGGTCCACATAGCATTAAGAAAACGTGTTAGCACGCATCCATGATCAGCTGCTTTTTTTTTTTTTTACTTTGCAGTACATGAAATTACATGTTTCTTCAAGCAAATACGCCATATGGCAGGAAAATTTTCTTAGTTTTATAGCCATGTTGCTTGTGTTATGATAATTTTCTTGCATGTAATTACTAATAAACAATGTATTTAAGTTTGTGAAGCGTACATTTATGATTGTATTCACATGTTGCATCCAGGGAACTAAACCGATCAAAACTCATTTAAACAATTTGCTTCAACAATATATAACACACACACACACACACACACACACACACACATACACACACACACACATACAGCAGCTTCCTCCCGATCTCCGCTCTGAACCTTAACTTATTACTTATACGAGCTAACATTTCACGCCATAAAGCTTTTTTAGTGTGCGATAATTGAGTACAAGTGCACGATAACGGCGTCCATTATACCGTTTATGCCGTGTGGGACTTTACTTCTCTAAAAAAGGAAGATATTATAAAGAAAATATTGCGTTACGAGTTCTTATTGCACATTCGTGAAATTTCTTTAGTCCTTCCTAGTCAATGTCGAGAAAAGACTCACTGTTATCCAAAATGCACGTCAGCAAGGTATAATGAAGCTAATGTGCTCCGTGCATAGTTAAAAAGTTAATTTTCATATTACGTTATTGCAATTGCACTAATGGTATTGCCAACGGGGAATATAATGAGGCAGCAATCTGGGCTTATATGGGTGTATCTAAATGTTAATGAGAGAGAGAGAGAGAGAGAGAGAGAGAGAGAGAGAGAGAGAGAGAGAGAGAGAGAGAGAGAGAGAGAGAGAGAGAGAGAGAGAGAGAGAGAGAGAGAGAGAGAGAGAGAGAGAGAGAGAGAGAGAGAGAGTACAAGAACAGTGGTGATACTATTAAACTTTTAATAGCATTTAAAGGCGTGTTTAATAGACTAAGAGTTATATTGTGTTTTCTTCCATTCCATACCTTAGCGGGCGCAGTGGATGAACAGATTTACCGATTGGTCTAATTTAATATGACTGATGATCAAATGAAAACAAAAATGGAAACGTGAACGAGTTAAGATTAACATAAAAAGAATATAAAACTCAGTGGGATTACGAGTCTGTGAGATACAAAGAAGTGTAAGGAATGTGGCAGTGTTTGGCGTAAACTGAAGTTAAACTAAGTCCACTCATTTCCTCCCGAAGAAAAAACGCAGCTGGTAACTCCATAATGGTGAAGGTGCAAGGGAGACTTAAGCTGGAATAAGAGTAGATATTATTTATCTTCTAACGTGTTCATAGCGAGTCCTCTCTCTAGAGATAGCATGTAGTCTAGATGTTACAGAATTGTAACTCCTGCTTCAACTTGAGTTTCCAAGCTTCCTTCCTCACTCATATTTGTCCAGCTCACGAAACATTTGGCCTCACTATCTACCTGTGTTTGTTTCATCACTGATTCTATACGTTGCTTCATCAACTGTTACTGTAATCTTGCCAGACGAGAACACGCGATTGTGGTAATATGGCCAGTGACTCATGCCCTCATTCACTGACTGGTTTGCGTGTTCTTCCCCTGTTTTGAAACTAGTGGCAAACTAGCATTATGTCTCAACCATTATTTAATTAAAAGGTACCGGGTTATCCAACAGAGATTAATAAAAAAAAAAATCAAGTAAAATTCTCCAAACTTTCAAAACCAGATGGTGAGAGCGTCAGTCAGCATCAGCATTACCATGTTCCCGTGTCCTCAGATGGCGATATTACAGACAGACAATGAAAAGAGCGCAGTGTAAACTATTTCACTTAAAAAAAAGCTGCAATTATTGGAGTAACGAAAAAATATAAATAAATACGAAAATAACCCAAACCAAAGAAACTGTCTTCCAATATATGACACCATAACGATTCCTTTTTCCTGCCGCCGAGGAGAACATCTATAACAAGGTCGCCAGTTATAATTCCAGGGGTCGCAGAAAAGTCAATTTCCTCTGTAGGAGGGAAATCTCGAGCCTCAGAAATGTGCAGGTGCCCGTGAATCTAAATGCGATTGGCATGTACGTTAGACTACACAGGCGAGCCTCCCTCCTCCTCCTCCTCCTCTCAGCAAAACGGGGACACTATAGCACAGGAAGTTATAGGTCGCTCTGGCTGTGGCCTTTATGTGGGAGAGACATGAAAGAGAGGGAAAAGTGAGATGAGGAAGGAAGGTAGGAGAGAGAGAGAGAGAGAGAGAGAGAGAGAGAGAGAGAGAGAGAGAGAGAGAGAGAGAGAGAGAGAGAGAGAGAGAGAGAGAGAGAGAGAGAGAGAGAGAGAGAGAGAGAGAGAGAGAGAGAGGAAAGTATAATCAGGAAGCACATAAGGTGGTGATGAAATGCATTTGAGGATGTGGAAATAAAAACAAGAATATTTCCAGCGTGAATATTGCAGCCGTAAGGGAAGACAAGGAAATGAAATCTTGATTGGAAAGGCCTTCCCTCCCTCCTTCCGTCTTTCCTTCCTTCCGTCCTTCACACCTGCCTTTCCTTCCTCCACGAGTTAGAGTAACAAGACCTTCCCCTGACTTGCTGACCTTCCGCCCAACCATTTCGTAACTACAAAAACTACCATTCGTAACTACAAAAACTATTCGTCGATAAACTTTCATTTATTTCCCTTAGTTCATATGCTTATTATTATACTTTTTTTTTTTTTTTTTTTTTACAGAATCAGGATAATTCATCAAGTACACTTTGAAATGACGAATGTGATAATCTTAAGAATATTCCTTTATATACGACATGTTCATATAATTCTTGCAAATAAAACTGTGACGTGGCTGTTTGAATATTCGCCGCTTTTACCCTCCAGTTGTAATGGCCATCTTTCGCTAACATACATAGCGATCACACGAGCACACCCATCCACACACACACACACACACACACACACACACACACACACACGAGAGACATTTCCATGGTGACACACAAAGAGAGAGAATAAAGAGTTAATTTTCCTTTATAAGTTTTAAGAAATATTTACGAAGCTGTTGTGCGAAAACGAGAGAGAGAGAGAGAGAGAGAGAGAGAGAGAGAGAGAGAGAGAGAGAGAGAGAGAGAGAGAGAGAGAGAGAGAGAGAGAGAGAGAGAGAGAGAGAGAGAGAGAGAGAGAGAGAGAGAGAGAGAGTGTGTGTGTGTGTGTGTGTGTGTGTGTGTGTGTGTGTGTGTGTGTGTGTGTGTGTGTGTGTGTGTGCAGAAATTTGTGGTTACTTTGCTTTGGAAATTTTTCGTGCATGACTTTTCTATTGCGATTTTGTAATTTTTTCCTCAAACTCACAAGCCTCAATATTTTTCCATGCACAGCGGACCATGGCACTGCTGGATTTCTTGCTTCCCACACTTCAGCAGAATGAATAACTGAAGGATTAGCAATTAAATTTTCTTCCATGTCTTGCCTCAGAAACAAAGGGAGAGTAAAAAAAAAAAAAAATGGCATTAACAGTTGTTGGAAAAGTTGATGAGCACACTACTTTACTGCCCTTGTCAGTATGGCTAAAGTTTTCTTCAATTTCAACTAAACGACCTTGCACCGAGTGACGAGCTGGACTGTAATGCGCAAGAGGGGAGGATCGTTGGCGTCACATGACTGACTTCAACAAGGAGAGCAGGCTTTACGTAATGAAAAGGAGGTAAGCCCAAATTGTCTCTGCTTGAACGAAGATTCCAACTCCAGATGTTTTGGTGAGCGTTTACCACTACATCATTCTGAGGAGGAGGAGGAGGAGGAGAAGGGAGAGGAGGGGGAGGAGGATCAACAGCAGGGGAAGGAGGAGTAGAGGTGGGTCAGCGATCCTAATGTAAGGAAAACGTCAGTGGATGTGAAATGTGAGGGGGCGCAGGAAGCTGGGTAGGAGGTAGGTAGGAAGGTAGGGATGTGGGGAGGTGTAGCCACTTGGGTGTACCCGCTGGTGTGGAGGGGAGGCATCGAGAGCCCGCGGTGGGAGGAGCTGTCAGGGAGCTCTCGTGGTTTCTGATACGGCTAAAATAATGGGCGGGCTGGCTGGCTGGGATATTTACGACCGCGTGGTGAGAGCTCCTTTGTTTATAGGTATCTGGGATTGGATCTGGATACAGGAATATAACAGCAATATGGCACAACAGTGGACAGCACGGGCCGGCATGAAGGGCGTGTGAGCGATGGTGTGTGTGTTGCCTGGCGGTGGTCGATCAAGAGGTCTGGCAGCAAGTAATAATGTATGAGGTGACTGTGAGGGAAAGGTGCTTCTAATGTACTCTTCCTATGATTTTTTTTTTTAAGAAACACATTATGACTTTTTTAAATTCTTCCTATTCTAACAGTAAATTTTGCTTAATCATGGACGTCAAATGCTTTCTATATATATATCTTTGTCTGATCGTTGTGTTTTTTCCTTTTTAAGTGGAAGTGGCAGGCAGCGGAAAGAACTACCTTACTTATCATCGTGAGATCAATGACAGAATCGTTCCCGGTGATGCTTCCGCCCTATCATTACCCCAAATTATCGTAAAGGTCAGGTGAAATTTGCAAGGTGGGGGAGAAGGACTGATGAATGACCGCTTGGGGCTCCACGTGCACTGGCCGCTGCGTAATGCCTGCTTTCATGTGTGGTAATAAACTGTGTAACTTTCCATTCACGATTTATCTTTTGGCTTCAGACTTCTTACGAAAAAAAAAAAAAATCAAGAAGACAACAAGAAAATAATAATAAAGTCTCTTGCGGAGTCTCTAGAGCCACCGTTCATTCTTAGTCGCCTGAAGCTGCTTTGGGCATCCAGGTCAGGTACTTTCTCGGAGAAGATGGTGGAGTTGTACTACATAATTGATCAAGACTGTAAGGAGCTTCACACTTTATTATTCACAGACACACACACACACACACACACACACACACACACACACACACACACACACACACACACACACACACACAAACACAGAGAGAGAGAGAGAGAGAGAGAGAGAGAGAGAGAGAGAGAGAGAGAGAGAGAGAGAGAGAGAGAGAGAGAGAGAGAGAGAGAGAGAGAGAGAGAGAGAGAGAGAGAGAGAGAGAGAGAGAGAGAGAGAGAGAGCAAACACGCGACACAGAACTATCTGTACATGTGGGGCACCACCATAGTTTACTTAACACAACTTTCCCTTCAAACCAGGTAGTAGGGGAAGGGGAGGGTAAATACCGTGTGTGTGTGTGTGTGTGTGTGTGTGTGTGTGTGTGTGTGTGTGTGTGTGTGTGTGTGTGTGTGTGTGTGTAGTACCATATCCCCCGAGCATCGTCTGTTTAGTAGAGTTAAGTGATTGTTTTAACGTAACGTAACAAAAAGGTCACATGGGATTTATCTTGGCAGGGTACGTGGATTCAATAATACACAAACACATACACATGGAAAAATGAAATAAATACGTAAATGAAGCGGTGAGGACTTAAATATATTAACACAAATGATGTAAACCTCTGAAAAGATCTGAAGTGTGGATCATATACTGTGTCCTCTTGTAATATGAATATCTTATGAACACACTGGCATAAGAGCAGCAATAATAAGCTTAAGTTACAGACAACAAATTTTTACGTTTTCATCTTTAATTCCCAACACGTTCCCTTGACGCTCTTGAGTCTGGAAGGGGCGGGAATTGTCTGCGGGTCTAGATTTGTGTTCATATTACAGTGGACACAGTATGTATAACGGTGTATTGTACGCAAGACATACAATACTATAGATCTCACACACGATATTATGCTGTTAAACTTCGACAATATATACAGGAATACATGGTCTGTACCTTCACATTTCTGCGTGTAGTATGATACTGCACCGTTCAACAAATGTAAAGACTTCGTATATATACACTTGTTTTTTTTTTTTTGACCAGGGGGACCTGATAAATGCATATTAAGCTAGACATCTGCAATGAAACAATAAAATAATTCACACACACACACAAAAAAAAAAAATATAAACTATAGATTCTCGTAATTCCTGAAGTGAAAGGGGAAAAATAAATAAACAAAAAGAGTAAGAAAGGTGTAAATCCAACCATCCACAAATTGAAATAGTAACTAGAGAGGTAACAAATCCATTAATCTGAACCAGCTTAGAATAATTTGCAAAGCACTACGTACACCATTTATTGAGACGGTGATTCCTACTACAGCAGGAGAAACAAGTAAATCTAAGTGCTGTTGTTGTTATTAGTGGCGGTGGTGGTGGTGGTGGTAGTGGTTGTAGTTGTGGCGATGGTGGTGGTGATAATGGTGGTGGCGTTCCTAATACAAGGTGGTAAATAGCTGAAAATGGCAGTGTTTATATGTATACTATTCTAAAATATATAAATGTCGCTGCACCATGAGAGAGAGAGAGAGAGAGAGAGAGAGAGAGAGAGAGAGAGAGAGAGAGAGAGAGAGAGAGAGAGAGAGAGAGAGAGAGAGAGAGAGAGAGAGAGAGAGAGAGCATTATCATCAGGCAGTGGTGGCGAGGGTGGTTCTGGTGGCGGTAGTGACGTGTTAGTGATATTGTTAGTAATGTTGCACGAAGCGGGAGACCAGAGTCATATCCGCCTCTGGGCAGCTTCAAAGGGAACTAATTTTCTCCCGAGTCATTTGGTTTTTCTTTTACTTGGTGAGGAGAAAATGAAGGTTTGGAAGTGTACTGTCAGGGTACGATCGACTTCTGGTCTCACTGGTATTCTTTGTACACTTTTCTACACTTCTTCCCCATTCCTCTTCACTTTCCAAGCGCATTGTTATAAGGTTGTAGGCAAAAAAAAAAAAAAATAAAATAAATAAATAAATAAAAAAAAATAAAAAATAAAAAATCAATCAATAAATAAAACAAATGAAATAAAATAAAAAAATACGTACAATAAAAAAATAAGTGAAATAAATAAATAAAGATAAACATCAAGAATAAAACAAAAACAAAAAAAGATTCCTATTTGCAAGTTACAAGTAAAACCTCAAGAAAACGACTCGATTCCTGGTTCCATTATCTGATATAATTTTGCCTTTCTTCACCTTCAAAACTCATAATTATACGGTTGCAAACTAATAGGAATTCATGTTGCACTGTTGTACGAGTAAATAATACCTCGAGGAAACAAGGACATGCACAATAATTTAACCTATCTGGAGGAGCTTGAAAACGGTTAATAAATCTAGCAAGAATTGATCCTTTGCATTAGTGAGTTACTGGAAACACTTGTAAACGACATACACTGGTGAAAGATCAAGCATTAATGGTGTGGTTCTAGATATATCAGAAATGCCAATATATCTAGAGGTAAACTGCTATAAAATACTAATAAATAACTGCTAGAAACATTTATATTTAAGGATTGGCAGCTAGAAGAAAATCATCGACACTTAATACACTTTATGGGAGCATTCCTGTGTACTTCAGCAACGACAGATGCGAACAAGAAAGGATTGTGCTTCTCAAGATCCTTAATTGCCTTCGTCAACATCAGACACGTCGCCTCAAGTCCAAAGGAAACCACTAGACACTGAGAGAAAGAAAAACACTTCATCATAAATATATTACCGAATTTCTTGTACTGATTAATTCGATTTGTTAAACGTAGTCTCTCTCTCTCTCTCTCTCTCTCTCTCTCTACTATTACGAATAGCACTGACAATTAAACACAAGACACAGACACTCCCTCCATGAAGACTTTAGTACACTCACACTCCGGGGCTTGTTGGACCTACTAGCAACTGCGAGACAAGCAAAAAGCAGCAATTCGTAGCCTCAGAGAACCAGGTATCAAGATAGGGCTAATTTGTCACACGCGGAGCCGCAGAAAGAGACTCCTGATTAGACGGAGATCCAAAGGCAGGATGATGAAAAATGACGCGCACATCAAAGGATAAGGAATCATTTGGGGGCAAAATTTCGTGGCGTATAATTCAGAGCTTTAAGGCGGCGACCATTTTCCCGTGGCGGTGATGAGGGTCACATGCGAACAAACGAGATGAGAGTACAAAATGACCTTCTCACACTGGAGTTTCAAGAGAACGAGAAGAAAATTAGAAAAATGATTACGAGAAAAAGAGGAAGGAGAAATTACGGAGAGAGAGAGAGAGAGAGAGAGAGAGAGAGAGAGAGAGAGAGAGAGAGAGAGAGAGAGAGAGAGAGAGAGAGAGAGAGAGAGAGAGAGAGAGAGAGAGAGAGAGAGAGAGAGAAACTTCCATTAAAAGAGAGGTCCTCAAGAAAAAGTATCCACCACTCGCCGGGACGTCTGTGTCACTCCTGTTACCGCCTTCTACTGCCTCTCTCAGTCCCTCTCATCACGCAGCCACTGCAGGTCCTCTCGGGGCAATTACTGGAGACCCTGGCAAGGACCGACTCTCGCCAAGGCTTCCCTCCAGGTCACAATGGCTCCAAAGTTTTCTATGAGTTTTCTCTGCAGACTTTTTCGTTGTTTTTTTCTTTTTTGCCGCAGAAAATCCTGACCCAGATTTTTACCGAACCTTCATTGCTGAAGTTTATACAATTAACGTTTAGATATTCTTCATCTTAATGCTCTCTTAGTGCCATTTTCCCAGGATTGTAAACTTGATTTATGTTATTTATATTTTCCTTTCTTAGTGTTGAGTTTGCTGAATTGCATTTTGGGGGATTTTGTCGCTAAAAAGTTGACGTAATAATTGAAAGCTCGATCGCTAGAAAAGTTGACGTAATAATTGGTAACTTCGTGACAATCCAGCAATTATCAATTTGTTATTCAGTAAAATGTGATGATAAAATAAATAAACTCACAATACAGTTAAAATAAATGTATGGGATCGTATCGTGAAAAAAAATACAAATAATAACAATAACAAAGGAAAGTTAAAGGGAATGGCGGTTTGGGAGTTCACGGGATTGGGCGGCGCAGGGTGTTCCTTCTATTTTGGTCATGTCGGCGTAAACATAAACTGCAAATACCATTGACTAAGCGATGGTACTTTACTTAGCCTTGATTTACAAAGTTTAGTGAAAAAATACTCCTGCCTTTTGTTGTATTAAACACTGGTGTATAAACATTACAGTCAGGGTTAAAATACTCTGAACGTGTGTTAACTGCATGCCTCTCCTCAACCTGCAGCCTCTCACCCTAACTAATGTAGGAGTTAACGTGTAACTTTACGCATTTATCCCTCTAGATGTGTGTAGTGCGGAACTCCCTGCTTGATTCTGCCTTTGCACTTTCCTCTGACTTGGACTGCTTCAAGAAAGAATCATCAAGACACTTACGGAGTTAAACCTACCATCCTGATTAGCGGTATTTTTCTGTTCAACTTTAGAAATTTTCTTCCTTTTTTTCTGTTTTTTTTTTTTTTTTTTTTGCGGGAGAGGGGGTGTTAGCAGAAGCGTTTTTTATGTAACTATTTCCTCTTTATATTTCCGGCAGCTCTTCGTCAGCCTCCTTAACACATAAGACGCAGATAATGTTCTTTGAGTTAGCCTTAGGGCAATAGAGAAGCTCATGACAAGTGGTTTTATAGACGATGTTTTTTAAATCTTTTTTGCTTAATGTATTTACAGATAAACAACCTAGAGAGAGAGAGAGAGAGAGAGAGAGAGAGAGAGAGAGAGAGAGAGAGAGAGAGAGAGAGAGAGAGAGAGAGAGAGAGAGAGAGAGAGAGAGAGAGAGAGAGAGAGAGAGAGAGAGAGAGAGAGAGAGAGAGAGAGAGAAATTTGGCAATGTCAGTAGAGGCACCAAAGCTGACCTCAGGATACACACTCGATCCCAGGTGAAGGTACAGGACATCACGGTCTCTGGGGTGAATACAAATCAATGCCTCGGGACTTACATTTTTCTGTGGTGTTCGTCCCTCCCAGCAGTGTGACCTATATACTGCTGGAGAGGGAGAGAGAGACAAAAGAAAAAAAAAGTCAATTTGGCAAGTCAGTTTATCTTACGCCACTGAAATGATGAAAATACTGATGAAAAAAATACGGTGGAATGACTTAGATGGCTTAAGGATTTTCTCTAATAGCTTACTGGATTGTTTCATATAAACACACACACACACACACACACACACACAAAGGAAACAAAGGGCGACAGATCAATTTTACGTACAATCTCGCTATCCTTCGTCAATAACGGCGAAAAATGCTGAGCGGACAAATACGTAAGAAAAAATTTATTTGGAGTTATGTTTTTCGTGGCAGAGAGCACCTTCTTCTTCTCCTCTTAGTAAAATTTATCAGAACCGTATAGAAAAAAAAACTATTTCCTACCCTCTATGCATCCGGGCACCACTGGTGATATGAATAAATCAGTAATGAGTAATTAGTAAGAGAGACGTAAAATGAAATGCATTGCTGAAATAAACCTGAAGTAACTGGAGACAGGCACTAGTAAGGAGAGTAACCGATGAAATGAAAGATAAACAAAACTTATTTTCATATTTCCTTATCCTTATCACACTCCCGTACAATGCAAACTGAGAATTCACAGCTTAAACCCGAGGGCGTAAACCATTATTTCCCAAAACAGACTATTTTCAAAGACCACAGAGGTAGCTGTCGGGTTCTCAGGCCTGATTTTCACATTGATGAGGCAGAATCTTTATTAAACTATATTACACTCATGAAAACGTCTTTGAAACACCAAAAACTTTTCCTTAGTCTGTTAAAAGTTGTGGATATGAGGTGAAATGTTTGAGAATGAAGTCCGGGAGATGAAGGACGAGACCCACTCGGTTCTCTCTACCTGTCACTCAGTTGGGAATAAGACACAGCAAGCTCAGGCAGGAACAGCTCAGGGAATTGACCGTCGGATATTTGCCTGCGTATACGTCAGTGGCGAAAGAAAATGTGAAACAGCGAGAGAGAGAGAGAGAGAGAGAGAGAGAGAGAGAGAGAGAGAGAGAGAGAGAGAGAGAGAGAGAGAGAGAGAGAGAGAGAGAGAGAGAACGCTGGAAAAGGATTTACTCTCAGATTTACGTGCGTCAAAACAAATGATGCGAACGAACTTCAAATATGGCAAGAAAATATGAAGGAAGAAAAATAAGCAGCGTTTCCTTGACGGGAGACTTTTAAGGTCCCGTGCGTGTGGAAAGAAAAGAAACACCGAGGAAAAAAAAATAATAATCAGCACATTCTTCTCTTCCATCTGTGAGGTGTGCGAAGCCATTGCTTTAGTATATTTTTTTCCCTAGCGAGAAGTAAACAAATATCCGGAGGTGTGTCCCTACCCTGAGCTGCTCCTGAGGCCGTGTTATGGGGAATAGAGGCGCAGTAAGGGAAGGTATCGATAATTCTGTGCCACTTGTGGGTGTTGCGAGGGAAAAGAAATAGTGTAATGCAGTGTTTGCATTTAGGTCTCATTACTTACTCCTGTTTTCCTCATTTTTCCTGTTTTTCCTCGTTTTTTTTATGATCCAGTGCGGTGTTTTTTTTTTTTATATATTTTTTACAGCAGCAGTATTAGTAGTATAGTAGTATTAGTATTAGTATTAGTATTAGTAATAGTAGTAGTAGTAGTAGTAGTAGTATATCAACGTTTTCATCATTATTTTTAAAAAGTTGCTGCTATTGTAGCCTTACTAAAAGCGTTATTCTCCCTCCTACAATCCCCTTTCAGCAAATAGCTTACCGATACTAACTCGTTGCCCATATTTTGTTCAAGTTTCTAATGTAGAAGTTAACCAATATGTACAGTAAACTATTTCCTTCCTACTGATAAACTCTCTCTCTCTCTCTCTCTCTCTCTCTCTCTCTCTCTCTCTCTCTCTCTCTCTCTCTCTCTCTGATGTGTAGAAAAATATGTAGACGGAGAGAATGATTGATGGCTTCATTTTGCGTGTCTATAATTAGTTGTATCTTTCTGGTGACGATTTTTTTTTTAACCTTTAGCACGTGAATGTTTTATAAAATGATACTTTTCTTTTATCGTGTCCATCCACTTTATGCTGCTTTTTTTGCTCCTGACTCGGTTTTTGTGTAACTGGAATAAAACATTTACTGAAGCCACACAGTTTTGGATTTTTAAAACCTTTATGGTTGATGCTTGCCCTTTTTTTTTTTTCTTTTTCAGGACCGAGTGAGTATTTCTACAATGTAATTTCACTAATGGCGGTGATAATGCTGATAATATAACATTAATGATAATAATAATTGCCATAAACATATAGATAGATAAATAACAACAACAACAGCAAGGACACCAATTTTAAGAGGTGTTTTAGAAGGAGAACCGCCACTACCATCAATAGCACTAACACCGCTACCACCTTTAACGTTAACAGTAGCCAAAAAAATACAACCAACAATAACAAAAACAACAACAACAACAACAACAACACTACTACTACTACTACTACTAATAATAATAATAATAACATTAACAACAGCAACAACAACAACAGCAACAACAATAACAATACCAGCACTAGTAACATTTCTAGAAAGACTTGCACGGAGGGAGGGAACAAGAGCAAGCAGATCCCAGTATGCACCTTAACGTACTCGCCGCTTCTGCTCCAAAAGAGATTACCTCAATCCTGTTACGATGGCGAGGCTTTCTGCTCAATACCTTCCCTGCATCAGTCCGCAGCACAGCCAGGCGGAGGGAAAAACACGCAGGGAAAAGTGGCAAGAAAATTCGCATGTAGACATAGTTGTGTTTTCTCAATGGACAGTCATATTGATAAAGTTTACGTCAGCACAACTTTTACAATGTTTAGCTCCTTTCTCGGTCATGTTCTAGGTGAGATGAATATAGGAAATAATAATGTATTGTTATAGTAAGTGAGAATGATCAGAGAGAGAAGGGGATTGGTAATTTAGTCTCCGTCTCTGTCCCTGTCTTTTGTTCATTATGGAAAGTTAAAAGGATTGACACTGTTTAGAGTGACTGAATTATGTGTTAGTTTTTACGCATCTGATAGTGAGAGAATTCCCCCGGTTTCAATCAGATTACCAGTTTTTATCTAGTTACTTTTAATGTTTCAGAAGCCAAAATGTCGTTCAAATAAAATTTTAATATCATACGCGTTTGAATACGAAGCTGATGAGTTCATGCACTTTCTTTCGTTTCTACGGAGAATCTTTCATCGATGCAAAAAAAAAAATCTTCATCGGCTTCCCCCTCCCTTTTCCCGGCCCTCCCTCAAAAAAGGGAGAAAAAACTCGGAATATTTGAACACCTGCGCCCTTGAGGTAAAACCACACGAAGGTAAAACTAGACTCCAATAATTTTCCGGCTCCCGGTTGGGGCAACGCAGTATTGACACTGGAGAGTTATGGGAGTAATACATCTGGTGGAGGTATCGTGCCTCTATACCCCGAGCAGCAAATCACCGGTGGGGGCGCAGGGCGTGCCGCTCCCGCCTCGTCGTAGCGCTGGGCGAACACCGTCTGCAGAAGGTGGATTCATCAAGTCTTATTGAAGAGAAGGCAGGAAACACACGAGCACGAGGGGTAGAAACTACAGTGTGTTAGAACTTCATACAGTCGTGTACTAAATCTGGCCAATACTTCCCTCGCATTTCAGTGAGAATTTAGTACTTCATGAAATCTATTTCAAGCCACGGGCAATACAATACACTTACAAATGGAGGAAACATAACTGACTATTAGTATTGTATTTGCTATAATCCTCTTCATTGCTAGAGGCCAATTCACGACAAAAGCTTATCTCAGTCTTCTACGTTTACAAGTTAGGTTATCATAGTCTTAAATTGAACATTAAAGTAAATACGTAAGTCCAAGAATCATTTGAGGTCTTTAAGTTAAAATGCTGGGAAGGAAAGCATATTTTGTTCGTAATTTTCCCACAGCACAGCGCCTCATGTTGAAACGTTGAAACGAAGTAAGGTTGACCCAAGCGAATCAAGTGTAATCATGACCCGTGTATACATCTAACGAGGCAGGACGCAGTAAAAGTTTCGTGTACCACAGATACCAAAAAAATTAAGACCTTACAACGCTTCCTTCTCTCATAAGAACTGTATCAGAGACAATAAGAGATCAACTGAATCCCGTCAGATATTCCTTTCCCAGTGACGATGGAGAATACTGATCAAAGTATCACTGAAATCATGAAAAGACCCTGAAAAGTGTACCTAGAAAAAAAAAAAAAAACTACAGCATATTTAAATTACAGGAGATACAACGTCAAAACAGTCCATAATGTCTAACACGAGGCAACACAAACTGAACACTTCATGCAAATGGCTGGTGACGATCCTGCACCATTACGGCAAACACCATCATTTAATTCGAGGCCACAATGGCTCTGTACCATCGCATCAGTCATCATCACAGACACTGGAGCAGTAGTCATAACTTTGCACTATGACATCAATGACCACCACAGAAATTGAGGCCACAGAGACGCAACACCACTAGAGGAAGGAAGGGAGGGAGGGAAAAAGAGGCAGTTGGCGAGGGAGTTGTGTTGCCGTTCAGTATTTCCAGATCTAGCAGAAAACTATAAATTCCTTCTGTGGATATTGATCACGTAAATTGAAACAGTAGAGAGAGAGAGAGAGAGAGAGAGAGAGAGAGGAGAGGAGAGAGAGAGAGAGAGAGAGGAGAGAGAGAGGAGAGAGAGAGAGGAGAGAGAGAGAGAGAGAGAGAGAGAGAGAGAGAGAGAGAGAGAGAGAGAGAGAGAGAGAGAGAGAGAGAGAGAGAGAGTTCATCAACGCGAGAAACATAGTCTACGTGCTCTTTCACTTTTACTCATCTCTTGCAGCCTCCCCTCCTAGAGAGAGAGAGAGAGAGAGAGAGAGAGAGAGAGAGAGAGAGAGAGAGAGAGAGAGAGAGAGAGAGAGAGAGAGAGAGAGAGAGAGAGAGAGAGAGAGGAAAAAAAAAAACTTAAAAACACGCGGTTCTCTTCATTACTTTCCTATCACGGCTGAACTTAATCACAGTTTAGTAAGGAATGGATCTCGTATCTGGAAACCACTCACACTTCGAAGAGAGAAAAAAACAAGAAAACGCTGTGACTTAATTAACCAAAAGTATAACTTAAAAAAAAATCTGTTAGCTTTGTTTAGGAGACAACAATGTACGTGATTCGTGTGTTCCTTTCATTAACATTTCTAGTATCATTATCATTAGCTCTGTGATTTCTTAGGTATTTCTCTCTTTCAGCTATCTATGTATACGGGAATATCTCACCTCATCTCATTATCCGTCAGTTCATCCGCCAAACCAACTTCAAGTAAAGAAAATGAAAGGTTTATCTGCAGATGCTCTGGGTTGATAGAAATTTTGATTACACTGCGGAAATATTGAGTGTCAGTTGATGGGTTTGTGTATGTTGTAAACTTGATTTCTTGACTGGATGAGTGTTCTGGTTCTCTCTATGTCAAGGCTGTGTCCAAATAAGATTGACCCTTATTTTATTTAATTATTTATTTATTTATTTATTTATGTATTATGACTTCTTATTCTTGTTCTCGTTCTTATTATAATTATTCTTATCATCATCATCATTACTATTATTGATGTCGTTGTTGTTGTTGTTGTTATTGTTATTGGTGGTGGTGGTGGTGGTGGTGGTGGTGGATGAAAAGAAAAACCAAGACAAAGATGAATAGTTGTACCTCCTGACTTCATTTCGATATAAAACCTCACACTCAATCATACCTTTATTTCCTTTCCTTCGTTCCATCCATCAACAATAGTCATGGCATGTCAACAGGTTATTATTATCATTATCACCACCACTACCACCACCACCATGACCGCAATCACCACAAAACCACGCAACATTATTACCAGCACCACAATGACCACACACACACACACACACACACACACACACACACACACACCATAGTACAAAGGCCCGTATTCAGAAACGCTTTGCTTTTTCACCACGATTGTTTTCAAAGGCCACGGAGATGATCAGTCCGGTTCTCAAGATTGTACCTCCTCTTAATAATGTAGAACATAAGAATACACTTAAAAA
>NC_087164.1:22299922-22314922 GCF_035594125.1 Scylla paramamosain
GTGTGGATGCGTTTTTTCTACTAATATGTATGTAATAAAAAAAAAATCTTAGGGCGTGGCAGTAAAGGACATAAATCTGATTTAGGCGGCAATGGCATATACTATCATTATTTTTTTTTCTCTTCGCTTGAAATGAAGAAATATCAGCTGATGTGATTGCACTTTGAGTGAGAAAGAGAAAGAGCTGCCGAGACGAATGGCTTTCGACAGGAAGCAATCCCGGTGCAGTGTTTGGAGGATGAACGCCGCGGGCCGGTGAGGGGGTGATGGGGATGGAGGGTGTCTGGCACTGCGACGCTCCAGCAGAAAGTGAACGACGAAGTGAAAATGAGTCAAGGACGTAGTGCTCGAGTCGTTTTAACGAAGCACGAACATTTTCCACTTGTCTGGTATTTTTTTTTTTTTTTTTAGAAATAATGAGAAGGCAGAAATTGCACAACAACAGAAAAAAAATGTGTGTGTGTATATATATATATATATATATATATATATATATATATATATATATATATATATATATATATATATATATATATATATATATATATATATATATATATATATATATATATATATATATATATATATATATATATATATATATATATATATATATATATATATATATATATATATATATATATATATATATATATATATATATATATATATATATATATATATTATATATATGAGGCAGAAAATTTTCTTTCCAGTCCCTCACCTTGGGAAGGGTGAGCAGCAGGCGTGAGGGTGACCATTCCATACCTCACGTGGATCTGGGCGCGGCAATAAACCACGTCAAAACCACCTGCAGACGAGACGTTATTCCGAAGTCTGGGCACACGTACGACCCACTTACTCAAGCTCTGTCTGAGTGTTTTCCTTTTCCTGGCTTGCATACAGTAGTGGAGCGCTGGCCTAACACTCGTACTGCACACCTTTCACATGTGGCTCTCCGCCTTATGTTATCTGTCATGGGCTGCACGAATTCTTAAACTGTTTTGAATGAAATGTTACGTGTCTAAAAACATTATCCTGTGGTTAATATACCTGAAAATTACGTAAATGAAAACGAAATTAACTTGACGTATCTTATCTCATTGAACTCCATACTCAGTGAGGATGAGTTTCCTTCATGCCATTAACAAGTAGTCTCTTGAACGTACAGCAAAATCCTGCTGTTGGTTGAACTTATCATAGGGAATCTGGGAATTTTCAAATTTAAAGCTTCACACTCATTTAAGTTCGCCAACACGGTACGTGGTGAACTTGCTTACCTCACCTCATGGTGAGGTGCAAGAATGAGGATTGCAGTCTTACTTGAAGACACTGTTGATCCTCGTCTTACTAAAGGTTACGGTAAATAATCTCTCGAAAGTGACATAAAGAAAAGAGTAAAAGTTTCCACAGAACCACCGTTATGTGAAAATAAGATAAACATACGAATCTGTAAGGCGTCTTCGTTAAAACAAAAGAAAAAAAAAATGTAGGGAGTACAAGTAAACCACAAGCAACAATTCCTTTCTGGTATGTGTAATGAAAGCAGTTATAGGACACAAACACAGACAGACGCTCAAACACACACACACACACACACACACACACACACACACACACACACACACACAAAGAGAAAAGTACTTTATGGTCTGGGAGAACTTCATCGATGTAGTTAAGTATTGTCTAGATCGTAAGGAGCTCCAGCATCAGGCCATCTCAGGGGAGACAGTGTTAGGTAATAGGAAGGGTAGACGCATTAACTTCAAGGCTTCTGAACGACATTCCGTTAAGTTTCGACAGAATTTTAAGATGTTGCCTGGATAAAAGGTATCGTAGTCTTAAAATATGAGAACATACGAGTACAGAAGAGAGAGAGAGAGAGAAAAAAAAAAACGGTATATAAAGTTAATTCTAGAAAAAAAAATCTTCAGGTATTTCTAATGTTCCTGCAGTATTTTTTTCACCATTTGCTAATTACCCTCATTATAGCAAACTTTACGCGAACTCGTTTGGCATCAGACACAAAAAAAGAAACAAAGTACCACGTGATGTTTCGCATTATTCCGGCGTTATAATAACATTTCACGGCAGAAGTGTGTCACGCTGTGTTTGCCTTTGTGGGAACTTGTCAACACGCCAAGACAACACGGAAGCTCTGGGAACACACTACGCCAACACTTTCAACCTGCGTGTCTGCTCTGAGAATACAACGCAACACAACACAAAACACACGCACACGTACACACACACACACACACACACACACACACACAAAAGACTCTCATGAGGGGTACAAAGTTCTCTTAAAGCCAGTGAAACGACCTGAGCGGCGGCAGGGCAAGGATGGCAGGTGGCGCTGGATGGGAACGCTTCAGTCCCTTAATAATAATATTAATAATAAAAAAAAAAAGAATATTAGGTTTTCATGTAATTCCATTTGAGTTTTTCCCTCGCTGGAAGGAAACTTAATGAAGTTACTAAAAACTTGCTTTTCGCCAGAGTCTTTCCATTTCTTATCTATATGTCTTCTTTATTGAATTTTTTTATTTGTTCTTTCCGTCTTGCAATGTCGGTAAATAACTGACTGGTTATGGTGATGGAAAAAAAAAAAAGGGAAAATATATGTGAGAATCTGGCGCTCATCAGCTTACCCAAAGAAATGAATATAAATTTTAGAATCATCAAAAAATTTTATTCATTTATTTTGATGAGCGAAAAAAAATGAGATGCAAGTTTAATAGTAGCGACCTTTTACCTCCCCTCCACAATCTGACTTAATATGTAAATCGGACCATCCAGCTTGATTCTCTTTAATGTGTGTGTCTGTATGTCTCTCTCTCTCTCTCTCTCTCTCTCTCTCTCTCTCTCTCTCTCTCTCTCTCTCTCTCTCTCTCTCTCTCTCTCTCTCTCATTATACCAGAGGAAGTCGACTGAAATCTTTATAACAGGGGGATTAAATCTTACATCAGGTCTGGTTGGTCCCCTTTAGAAAATTTTTTATGTGCATATTTAGAATCCTCCTGCATACTCATATATTGTGTATGATTCGTGAGAGGCATCCGTGCTCCACTTGACCAAAGATAACTAAATTCTGGACACCGTAAATAATGATTGGCGATTTTCTGCTTAATTTCGTCACAACATTATAGTTCGTATTCTCAAACTTTTCGACGCCCTATCTCGACTGCTCTTTAGATCTAATAGTTGTTATCGGTTTTCAAAGGATATTTCACGACTAGCGTTAGTTTAGGAATGGCACATCAGTGAACCCGACTAGTTATCAATGTGGCCTTTGAAAACACGAACCTATGATGTTTCACAAGAGTATCTTTACTGCAGGTGTCACAAGGATTCTTTTTTTTTTTTTTGGCCTCCTAGTATTATTGATTTCCCCAAATGATGGATATAAGCAGGCATCGCTGATACACTCTTGCTTAGTCTTACCTCGCCTACGATACGTAATCAAGTTGTCAATACCCAGGAGAAGTCTTCGTACTGGACAGTCGCTACACCACTCACCGAATACCAGCCACATACAATTCTCCATTTCTCAAATGATTAAGAGACCCAGCAAAATATTTTACACTTTTCTAATGGACTTATGCGACAAAATACTTTTTTTTTCTGATATAGACTTATTACACATTTTTTTTTATTTCATACTTTCGTTAGACACAATTGCTCAAAACTGTTCACACTTTTTCAATAGTTACACTCGCGCGTCAAAATATTTCACATTTTCCAGTAGTTTGACTCGCCTGAATTTGTTTTTACTATCTATCTAGACTAATCCTACAAAACATTTCACACTTTTCCATTGGTTAATTTCATGCGATAAAACAAGTAACACTTTTTTTTCTTTTAGAAATGTTAAGACTAAACCTACTAAACACTTCACACTTTTGCAACGGTTAATATTACACAACAAAACACTTTCTCCAGAATTTTTAATCTAACCCAACAAAAATATTTTACACTTTTCCAAATACCTTACAAAATACTTCACACAGCATAATTCACTCTTCTGTTATTCACGCTAATAGATTTTTCACTCTTTTTAGCAGCACTTAGATTTAACCTACAAAAATCTTCAGGGTTATTCAATAGTTAAACATATCCTAGAGAAACACGTAGCAGTACTCCAACATTTACAGAATCTTTAACATATTTCAAAAAGCTGAACCTATCTTAAAAATAAAAAAAAAGTATCGACGCTTCTCCACTACATGAAATAATCGCACTCAGCAATCAATATTTTTCCAACACTTAAATTTATTCCAGGAAGTCCCTCACACTTTTCTAACACTCAAAATAATACTCTAAAAATCCTTCACACTTTTTAGGGAGGAAAGCAGAGGCATTCCTTTGGTTTTCTATAAATGAGAGAGCCAAATTACTCCCCTTGGCCTTTAATGATAGAAAAGATTATTGAACAGGAGGAGGTTGGCTACGTGAATATATCCTTGTCTCTCACCTATCCTTGCTTCGTTTACATACACACATATGAAGACATTTAGATGATCTGCGCCAAATTTGTTTCTCAAGGGTGACGTAAACTACCATAATTTGCTCCAACGAAATCTTCTTTCTGTAGTAAGTGGGTAAAAAAAAAAGCCTCGAATATAAAGCCGAAGAATTAATGTTAGCCAATAGTGCGCCAGATTAGATTCCTCCCCGTTCACAATGTACGATTTTTCTTACTTTCTTTTTCCCCTCTCTCTTTTATTATTCAGCGTCCAAGATTAAAATTAATATATTTCGTTCACTCCCCGAAGAAGGGATGTTTCCATTAATTGCACTGCGTCTCTATACGATATGAGTGTCAAGAGTTTTTTTTTTTTTTCGTTATTGTTTTTACGTAAATAGATTCTAGTAAAATACAACACGGCATTTATTAAAAAATCTTTACAAACTTAAGGAAGTAATTTCATGTCCTTCTGGCTACTCAAGGTTTGCTCTAAAGTAACTAAAAATAAATAAAAATAAATGAAACACGGGATAAGACGGAAAGAAAGAGCGAGCGAAAAGAAAAAAAAATACTCTCCTAAAATAATAATAATAAAAATAATAATAACTACTCTTTCCCAGAATCATGCCAAGAACTAACCAGCCGAAGATTCTGAGTAATTTGCACAACACACAAGTTAAGCCAGAAGTATACAATCAATGGCTGCAGCGGAGGACGAGTTCGAGAGACTCATTATTACATTCTAGCTGCCTTCGCCCAGGACGTTGTTTGGTTCTTTTATGAATTTAAGTCGCTGCAATGCTGGCTGCTCAGGAGGAGGAGGAGGAGGAGGAGGAGGAGGAGGAGGAGGAGGAGGAGGAGAAAGACACGTCGACAAGAACTAATCATCCATTTTGGGGGAAACACTAAGAGACAAGTGCAACTACAACACAGTGAATTAAATCTCTCTCTCTCTCTCTCTCTCTCTCTCTCTCTCTCTCTCTCTCTCTCTCTCTCTCTCTCTCTCTCCTCTCAAGAGAATGCGGTTTGAATTACGATCCTTAAGAAAATCACACAAAAACGTAAATGATAATAAAACACTCACAGCGGCGTAACGATGTGACTTGCAACTGTTTAGAATGTTGCACAGAGCTGTAATGGGCGGACAAAGTGAACGACCGGATGGCAAACCAGAGATAATAAAAAGAGACAGGAGAGACGTAACTAAATGGAGAGATGAAAGGCTTTGCAAGAACAGCCTGTGATAAATGATGTTATTCCTGTTATTGTTGTTTCTAAATCATTAATTATAGTTTTGTCACAATCTGGTCAGGTCACTTACTCTTCTTACCTCTATTAGATCTTATAACCTCTTATAAGGTCACAAGAAACTCTGGGTTGGCTCTCCCTAACAATGATGATGATGACTGATAATGGTAATAAGGGCTGTGATGATTTTAACACGCCGTTCTTGCCAGAGACAGTCACGATTCCGGGGCGTGGCAGACGCGGCCCTCGCAGTGCTGTGGTGCCGAGGCGCTCCACCTGCAATACAATACTTGCGTGCAATCCCTGGTTGTCTATCTGGAAGTCAGGGTCGGTCGCTATTTGTTTATTTCATATTTATGTCGCATGTCTGTCGCAGTGTCCACCAATATGCACGTGTCTCTCCAATATTAATTTTTTACTGGTGCGGGAGAGCGATGCTGCATGTTTAGAAAATAAGTTATTCTACATGTACAATGGTTAGGGGATATCCAGCTCTACAGACGCAATTCCTGAAGTAAAAAGTAATATAAGCACTCAGGTCTGAGTCACCACTGCATCGCTGCACATAAACAGCCGCATCTCCATCTCCGCCCACAAATTGGAATGCAGCATTACAGTGCTAACTTGTGCCATGATGCATTAACAAGACTGATGTGGCCATTTCCACACTGCCGTTGGTGAACAGTGCCCAGCGGCGTCACTGGTTTCAACAGTGCACCGTCTCCCGTCTCTTCGTCCTCACTCTATCCTTGAGAGAACATTTTGTCTCGCTAGATTTTTGTTTACTTGTTTTTTTTTCCTATGTATTGAAATGTCCTCGCTCCTAGTTGACTCCTCCATGCTTGCCACTTCTCTCCCACTCCAATCAGGCTTAGACTACGAGCCAGGCAACCCAAGAACATGGTAGAATGTGAACCCCTGCGTCAACCTTTCAAAGGCGAATGAATCCTGTATTGATACTGTACTGTCACTGATGACATCAATTATGTGTACAACCATTTCATTTATACATGACAATCCTAATCACAGGGGAATAACAATAATGTGTTAATATTTAAGTTATATTATTTCCACTTTTTTCCTGACACACCTTGATGGTTACAGCGTTACTTCAATCACCAACCAACGTTTCTCTGAGCGATGCTCCATCAAGCCACAGGCAGCCTCCACTTTTTTTAACAAGTCTCGGCAGGATCGATCACTTCGCTCCAGCCACGAACCTTTAGGGTGTCCCTTAAGAGTCATCAATGAACAAGACTGGCATCAGGGAGGCATGTGTTTATGTATAAGACGGGGTCTTCCACGCATGAAGTATCGAGGCAACACATGAATAACAATCACTAAGTTAGCACATATTTGAATTTTTTCTTAGTAACAGCCCATAACCGTGCTGTCACTTTTTAGCAAAGACATCAGTGTTGCTCTCCAGGCAGTGTAGACAAAACTACGCTGCACAAAAGAAAGTAAATATCGGAACCTCCACTAACTGCAACTTCCTGACGAGGCACGCCAATGATAAATATAATTTCTTTCAAACAAAAGTAATATGTGGATGTTAAGTAGCTGTGTGTGCCACACTAATGAACACTGTTGTTTCATTCAATGGTCTTCATATACTTAGACTGAGCTCAAAACATCTCAAGTGCAGTGGTTTCGTCTTATAATATAAAACACATCATCAGGACCTCGAATAATAATATTCCGCAATAATCTGCTTCATGACCCACCACAACGTTCGGTGCAGGCACGTGTTGACAAGCAGTGAGCAAAGCAACATTTTCCTCACAAATTAACAACAAAGAAACCGGAAAGACCTCCACTCTTTCGCAGTAACTTTAACCCCGTAATGACAACTATTCATTAGATCATAATAACTATGAGGAAGTCAACTCAAACGTCACAAGATCCAAGAGTGTCTCCTGATGCACTCCTGAGCTCAACTCACTTCTGTTGAAACTTATCTCAGCATCGTATAGGAAAGTGAAGTGTTATGTCAAAGGTAATTTCAACTGAAATTATACATTCGCACCGCAGAGAGTTCATTTACTCTTTTCCTTCCATATATTCGCAAAGACCCAGATTCTGGATTGAGAATCCTTTGACAGCATGTCTTGCAGAAGACCTTGGACGCTGATCCTGCTCCCGCGCACTAGTCGACACTTTTTGAAACTTAAAATTTTGTGGTACTGCCCAACTCTACACTCTACAGTTCTCGAAGATGCTGACCGCAGTGAACTAGTCTCAAAGAGTGCTTACTTCCAAAAAAATTTCTTATTTCATTGCGGTAAAGCTACCAGTAATTTCCATATGTGGAGCGGTTTGAATTTTGTAATAAAAAATAAGAGACTAGTAGTAAAAAACTTAGCATTCCATTCCAATAAATCATGTTGTGCCGAAATCTCCTGCAATGTGAACGACGATAGTAGATTCTCTTGTATCATGCTCTATAATAACAGGACCTGCACTGGAAAACAGGACTTGGTTTACGAGGAACCAACCTCAACCTTCTGAATCCTGTAAGAGAGGAAATTATTGACAGTCATGGTACCTGCGCCGTAAACACCTACACGTAAATTTTGACGAGCATACGGTGCCAACATAAAAGTCACTTAGGACTTTCTCAGGAATTGCTATGTAGATATTATTAGATTCCAGTTTGGGTCACGTGCACCATCATTATAAGCGCACTTACCCACAAGAAACTGAAGGCCAGTAGATTGCAGTTCGCTGGAAATGCTTACATCTGTCTTTGTCATCTCGTGAGACCAGCATCATTAATATAACCTGCTTATTGATAGATGAAATCCTCGCTACTGAGCTTTCCATCAATTGGCCTCACAGAGAAACCCACTCTTTACACAGGCAGCTTTTAGAAAATGTTTATGACTTACGTTGTAGTTTGAATAAGCAAAACGTCGTGTTATACATAAAAAAAAAAAAAAAAATAAAAATAATCTCATGAATGGTAAAGTTGGCAGCTACTTATTTATTCATGCATCTATTTATTCATTCATTTATGTTTTGCCCACATCACAAAGCGCGGGTTGCAAGGCACCTCGCTACACCCAGTTTGGTACAGTCACACATACGTCTCTTGTCCCTCGAATTCATGCGTATTTCAGTGTTCATTGTGGGCACCTGCTGTTATTTTATAACTAGTGATGGCAGTGGTAGCAGCTTACTTCCATACAGGTACTGTCACCATTAAATGCAACGCCAAAGACCGTCTTCCGCTTTATCAAAATTTACGTTAATTTCTCACGTATTTGATGTTTCTACTGTCTTACTAGAGCATCATATTGACAGTTTAATTACATACTTTGGACATGATGACCTGAGGCAGTGTTAGGGATAGCTGGACTGACCTTACTCTCCCCCTGCTCTCCCTTCCTTCCTTCCTTCCTTCCTCCCTTCCTTCCTTCCTTAACTTAAACCAGTGGATGCCGCTTAGTTAAAGGAGTCATACAAAAGCAGTAACTCTATGCGTTATGTACATGTATATATACTTATAGTGGTCTGGACGAGGGAATGCCGGCAACAGAGAGTAAAGGCGAATGAAAAGCGACGACGGTGAGGTGGTGGGAATGGTAGTGGTGACGCAATAAGGTGGCTCGGGGCTAGGGATGGGTCAAGATGAGTCAAGTGTTTGCTGTGGTGCTCCACGATATAGGGTCTCATTAGATGAAAGGAATATAATATGATGTGTATGTCTTGTATATGTGTGCTCTCTCTCTCTCTCTCTCACACACACACACACACACACACATCGTTCTTCCCGCCCTCTTTGCAGGCTCTTGAAAAATTTCTCTTATCCTTTCCTTTCAAATATTCTTCCTCCTCGAAAAAGCTTCCAACAATCCATGCCACATACATGCAGCTATTCTTCCGGCAACTCCCTGTCACCGCCTCGCAGCAGCTGTGCCTATGTGACTTCGTATGTACCATCTCCGTCGAGTTTTCTTCACCTCTGCACTCAGGACAGCGAATTTGTTTTTGAGGTTGCTTGTCGCTGAGTGTTTCCTTGGTTTCTGATAAGCAAGTGCAAATAATGGGATATTGCTTCTAAATTCACTTAGCGGAACAAGAAATGTTGGATGTATTCACTGGCTGTCTAAATTTTCCTTTGTCTATGTAGCTGTTTTAAAATGACTAAATTAAAAAAGATGAAGGTGTCAAAATGCCTGTATTCTGGATGTAAACTCCCTTTTTAATCTCTGAATCTATTTTGAGAAGGTTGAATGAGAAAAAAAGTAGGTGGTATTGGGTTGTGTTAAGAGTCTAATCTCCCTCCCTCAGCTGTGTATCTATTTCGGTGGGCGAGACCTCCTCACCCCTGCGCTGCATGGATCACACTCACAGCGGAACTACAAACGGCCTCACCCTTCCTAGGTATTCATTAGTGATCAACCCGCAAGGCACAATCGCCACCAAGATGAACTGTTCGCTGTCTCTCCATCTCGAACCAGTACCTAGAGATTTCTGAACACGCACTGCCGCCTGCACCGAGGAAACGCAAGTGTTGTAAGGTATCCTCATCACAATTTGTTCCTCTCAAGGTGCAGCACTTTGTAAGACATTACTGACGGAATATGGAAATTAGTGTTCATGTTCTACACTAAATTATGCTCCTTGTTTTATTTCTTATTTTACTTTTTTTTAATTCTTTCACGAGATGTAACGTTGAATTTGTTGGAAAATAGGATGCTTTTTTCTTTTAATTATTTCATACTGTATTTGCCATTAAACTGCTGCTACCACTAGAAGAACAACAAGAACAACAACAACAACAACAGTAACAACAACGACAAAAATTTCTTATTAGGTACAACCACCACTACTACTATTACTACTAATACTACAACTACAACTACCATCACCACCACAGCTACCACTACTACTATTGCTACTACTGCCACAATTCAAACTGTCATAAGGATTTACTATAACACTATGCTGTCTTGCTGCGGTTAATGCGTTATGATATATTATTCCACGCACGAACAATACATCCTTTTCAAAGCTTCTGAATGGGGCAGCTGGTTGACTGATTGATGAATCCGGCAAGCGGAGATGGCGGCGGTGGGGTTCCTCTGTAGTTTAGATGTTGCGCTACACAACGTTACGATAACACTAGTAGCGAGTATGATGCTGCTGTAATACTACGATACTGTTATTGGGAGTCAGATGTTCCAGCGAAATCAGAAAGAAAGGCACGACGTAAACATGTCTGGCAGTTAAACATTAATTCAGAGAGAAAATGGAAACTTGTGACTGAAATACATGGATATTCTAGCAGAGAGAGAGAGAGAGAGAGAGAGAGAGAGAGAGAGAGAGAGAGAGAGAGAGAGAGAGAGAGAGAGAGAGAGAGAGAGAGAGAGAGAGAGAGAGAGACGTGGGGGGGGAGGGACGCACATCAAGGAGTCCACCATTGAGTGGACACCAATAATAACTTCATACCTAAGCTGCGCCCTATAGGAATAACAACCAGTGCAGTCACATCCGCAGCAAATGGAAGGGTCACAGGGGAAGGTCAAAGCAAAGCAAAAGAAATGGCGCTAATGACGAGGGGAGAAAGAAAAATGCAAATGATGAACCTTCAAACAAAGACAGTAATACGTGTAATGACTGAGGAAAGCTTAATTATAGCCATAGCGAAAGGGAAGATAACGTCAGCGATAAGAATATAAAAAGTAAATACGAGGTGAAATAGGAGAGGAAAAAATAACGTGACGAAAGAAAGAGGTCGGTTATGACAGAATATTAGTGTCAATAACGCAATTCAAGCCTCAGGTTTTCGCCTCTCCAAGTAATCTAGGCCTTACGAAGCTTTGGCAGACCTATGCGTCGAACACCTCTAATGGTACCATCATAGCTCACAGGAAATGATGAACCAATGTGTCAATTAATTAGAGTGTAATTAATCTGAAAGTATGTGTGCATTATTGTTTTTATCTTTCACACTTAAAAAAAAGAAAAATATTACACGCACGAGCATTAATTAAAATTCTTAAACACCTGAACACATATATATGGCAAACAAAATTACAATTCCATAATTCCATGTAGATAAAAATTCATTCGCGCAAAATTTCATAGTTTATCGAGAAATGTATTTTATTAAAGCGTAGAATTACGTGCACACACCCACCCACCCACACACACACACACAAACACACGCACAAAGGGGTGCATGTGTTATTGGGGTTATCCTGAGTAATCCTTCTCTTTTTACTGTTTTTCTTTCTCTTTCTTGCTCCTCCATATCTTATCTTTTTCTGCTGGTTGTTGTTGTTGTTGTTGTTGTTGTTGTTGTTGTTGTTGTTATTCTTTCTCCTTTTGTTCTTTTTCCTTCTTCTTTCTTCTTCTCCTCCTCCTCCCGCTCCTCCTTCTCCCTTGCATTCCTTTATATTTCTCCTCCGCGTCATCTCCTTCCACGTCACCGTTCAACTTGAGATAAACTTCTCCAGGGAGGGAGTGCAGTGCTATATCTTAAAGTTTCCAGACAATAATGGCGTGATACATTAGGCAAAGACCGCATTGCATAAGTTCAAATTCATACGCAATACTGTCTTTTCTTACCGCATCCGTCTTTCCACCCAGGCGCTGCTCAGCAAAAGGAAATTCCCGCAGTATGTCATCGAGGGTACAAGGAAAGTTTCTGGCAGCAGCAGGTGGGAGTAGTCTGGGAGTCATCGTCAAGCTCCCTCTTCGTACTTAAATAGATACCAGTACTCCTAGTGGGCAGAAACGATGGTGACTCACGAAGGCTTTCAAATGATTGCAAATTACAACAGTCATCAGCTTTCGAAACGCTTATTTTTTCAACTCTGGATAATCCATTTGGCTGTTCTCTTTAGGGACTGGCATCTAAGAGAGCCACTACTAATATATACAAATAACACTGCATATAAACAAGTGATATTCGTGTACTGCACAGCAAACAATGGAGAGGGCCGCGACGGAGAAGGGCGAGGCTTGGGTCGGAGTTATACACAGAGAACGTTAATTAAGAGGAAGAGGAAACGACAGGGAGGGAGAGGGATTGTGACCTACAGCCCATAATAGTCTCAGTTACTCACTCTCCACCCTGCAGTGCAAGATGAGGCGCAGGAGTGTTGACGAAGGCGCTTCCTTTACAAACGAGCACATGATTAATCACCCTCATCTGAAGGACGGCGTTTGGGACTGCACCCGGAGAAAGGGAATCCACAAAGCCCACACGTAAACACAAGGCTGCGATGAAGATGGCAGATATGTAAATGAGTAAGTAACGCTTCAACATTTCCCAGCTAATGTAAGACACGATTCCCGGCGTCTCTCCCTCGCCACTCGGCTTTAGTAGTGCTGGGGCTCCCTGATCTCCGCGCTGAACCTCATTCGCTTGCTTCTTTTTCCGGTCTTTTCCCGCCATCTCATCACAGCATGGAGAGAACAGAATCGGCCTTAATTGCCTAATCTTGAGCTCCTCGCCAATCATGAAAGCTGCTCACGCCGCCTCTTTGAACACAGGATTAGTTAATTTCCTCGCCACTTTTTGACTTTGGCACATCTTGTATCTGGCGCCTAAAAAACAAGCACGGGACGTAAAAAGTGGGGGGTGTTCTTGGAAGAGCACACAGCACCTTGTTAGCATTACCGTCATTAATTTAACTCGGTGGATTAGAAAGGAATCTGATTTTTTTACTTTTTTTTTTTTTTTTTTTTTTTACTGCACGTGTTATGATCATAAATGTAAACCAGGAAAAAAAAAAAAAACATTTTACCAGGAAAATTAAGTTGAGTAACGTCAGCTCGCGATGTGAGAAAGAGAGAGAGAGAGGGGGAGTGTGACGCAGCCTTGTTATCTGCGGGAAGAAGATCAAGGACATTGTCTCGAAATTCTCTCAACTCACGTATAAATGCCACGGTCTGCAAGTTACTCTCTAAAGGGGTTAGTGTCACTCTTCTGTTCTTATTTCACACGGCTTCCCCTAGCCATCTCTCAACACACACATACACACACACACACACAATTCTATTTTACTTTTTATCAGGTCATAGTTTATCTATTAAGTACCTAGTGGGATTTGAACGCTGGCGTCCAACACTCAATATTCCTAAGACCGTCATTCAATCCACCGGATCATGGGCACCCCAACACTCACACACACACACACACACACACACACACACACACACACACACACACACACACACACACACAAGCGCGCGTGCACACACACACACACACACACACACACACACACACACACACACACACACACACACACACACACACACACACATCTCAACATCACCCCTGTGCAATCACCATCAAGATGTCAATTATATTATCATTAACCGTTGTATTTCATATCGTTAATGGTGACAAACTCCCTTCTTAATGTATCTTCAAGTATTGTCACCTCCGTTTTTCTTCCTTCATGTCCTTATACGACGTTCGCATAATAGTTCACTCTACAACACACCATGCATACATGTTCTGATTCATGAAATATTAGTAATATTATTTTCTCTTCCCGCTATTTCACTCGCATAACTCATCGTCCCTCCCACGTCCCAATGTACATCGCACATAACCTTCAATCCTCTCACGATTAAGAGCGACGAAGAACATTTATAGTGGGAGAAATATAAATTACGTGTAGAGTAGTATTTTTTTTTTTTTTTATTCCTCCTCCTCATCATACTCAGCTTCCCTGATCCCACTGCAGGACAAAGACCTCAACCCTCTCCACTCTCCTCTGTCAGCTACTATTCTCTTCCTCTCCTTAATATTCATGCCTTGTGTTCTTCGTCTGTTAAATTCGACGTGATAGTGATAGACACCAGGGAATTATTAACAGTAACAGAGTACTTTAAATCTAAATATGCTTTGGTATAAGAGAGAGAGAGAGAGAGAGAGAGAGAGAGAGAGAGAGAGAGAGAGAGAGAGAGAGAGAGAGAGAGAGAGAGAGAGAGAGAGAGAGAGAGAGAGAGAGAGAGAGAGAGAGAGAGAGAGAGCAAAAAAGAATTATCCTAATATTTATCAATAGAGAATAATATAAGACGACTTTCATTTCATTTTTCTTTTCAGTGAGTTTCCGAGCATTGGACAAGAGACCGCTTTGCCACGGCTGAAGTCACCTGAGACTCAACTAGGTGTGGTTTCAAGACGGGTTAACTAATTGACTGATACTTATAATTAAACCATTCTGCACATGATAAGACCAGTTACCTACCATGATGAAGGATATCCTAATATAACATGAAGAATAGGAGCAGGTATACAACCTTACAAA
>NC_087164.1:22319922-22324922 GCF_035594125.1 Scylla paramamosain
GCCGGAACTAAACTTTCATGCTTTTCATTACAAAGTTTCCTTCTCTGAGATATACTTAACAATTCTGTGGTCAGACATTTTTCTTTCAGGCATTATGAAATTTTTGGCAATTTTTTTCAAAATACGTAAGAAAAGTATATTTTCTTTTTCTTAACATTTTTTTTTTATCACACATATTGTTATTTCTCAGCCACTGCTACTATATCATTGTTATTATTATTATTATTATTATTATTATTATTATTATTATTATTATTATTATTATTATTATCATTATTATTATTATATCACTATTATGAAATTTCTTTTTAACTGTGGTCTAAGTTGCTTTTATGGGTTGTAATCTTATTTCCTGATCTATTACAAAAGTTCACGGCAACTCTTGCGCGGGACATTTTGGCAACAAACTCGTGCGCCGTGCCACTGAACGCCGCCCAGGGAAGACTTGTGGAGCGCGATCTGTTACCAGCATGCACAGGACAGCTGGGAAAGTGTGTCGCAGAATAGGTTATGCACGAGCGCCCGCACGCACACACACAAACACAAACACACACACACACACACATACACACACATTTTTTAATTAACTCAAGTAAAACATCATTTGTGTACTTTATGTATAATAAGTAAAAAAAGTAAATGTTTTAAAGACAATGATGTGATAAATATATTTAATGATATGTGTGTGTGTGTGTGTGTGTGTGTGTGTGTGTGTGTGTGTGTCATACGGTCGACAAACAATAGACTGATTCTCTCTCTCTCTCTCTCTCTCTCTCTCTCTCTCTCTCTCTCTCTCTCTCTCTCTCTCTCTCTCTCTCTCTCTCTCTCTCTCTCTCTCTCTCTCTCTCTCTCTCTCTCTCTCTCCGAGACCCGTATTCTTAAACACATTGGGATCTCAATATGACTAATTTGAAAGACCACTGACATGTTTAATTGGGTTTTCATTTGCCTTTCCACGACTAACAAAGGAGAATCCTTGTTAAATTATCACTGGAGTCGAAAGTATCCCTGAAAACCAATAAGAACTTCCGCTACAGCGTATTTTAACCCTTTCACTGCGCCATGCAACAATTCACAGCACTAAAAGCAATGTAAGGAGTTTTTACAAGCATCAAAAAAAAAAAAAAAAAATGACATAAAAGAAATATATTTTGCAATTTCTAGCCATTACAATGCCTAAGAGATAAGGCACCAAAACCCTTGAGAATGAAGACCTTGCTGATCTTTCTCTCCCTGGCATAAATGATTGATGACTGTACGTGATGGAAAATGAAATACAGATAGTTTCCTATATTTTTTACCCTTACCGCAAGAGGAGCTGTCATCTTAGACCGCACCTTGAATCCCTCCAGAGTGTGGCCGGTGCATCATATATTAAAAAGTTTTCTGACGGCAAATCTAAATATAATAATTCGTAAGAAAGCCGAGGGAAGTTTTTTTCTCCTTCATTAGTCCACAATTCTTCCTCAGGGCTATTGAACGAGTGACGGAAAGGTGTGTGTCTTGGTGGTGCTGGCTCTCTCTCTCTCTCTCTCTCTCTCTCTCTCTCTCTCTCTCTCTCTCTCTCTCTCTCTCTCTCTCTCTTTCTCTGGGGAGTTGCGATACAAAAAAGAAAGATGAACAAGAACAAGAGAAAATAGAAAAGACAATAAAATAACGAATAGGATGGAAAGAAACAAAAAGTGAGGAAAATAAAAGAATGAAGGAGAAAAATACAAAAAAAGGAATAAGGACAATATGTATGAAATATGTAAAATGAAAAAAAAAAAAAACAGTAGGATGAAGGAAAGAAAGAATTTAAAGAAACTAACGAAAAGAGCAAAAAAGGAAGAAAACAGGATGAAATTAACTATGAAAAAAAAAAAACAAGAAAGTGGGACGGAGAAATTGTAAAAAAAAAAGAAATCAGTAAAATTAATACAATAACAAAGAAAGCCATACCAGTTAACAAATGAAAGTTGCAAAGCGAGCAGGAGTGAAAAGAATAATAAAACAACGAAGGGATAAATGGTGAAAATAAAAAATACAATTATGAATTACAATGAAGAGAAAAAAAGGTAAAGATGAAGAATAAGTGAATAAATAATAGGAAAAAAACAGTAAATAGTGTTTACAGCCAAAGAGAAAAAAAAAAACAGAAAACTTACATAAGCCATTAAAAAGATTATTCATATTTTTTAATCAAAGACGTGCCTCATTCTTTTTTAATATTCTCTCTCTCTCTCTCTCTCTCTCTCTCTCTCTCTCTCTCTCTCTCTCTCTCTCTCTCTCTCTCTCTCTCTCTCTCTCTCTCTCTCTCTCTCTTTCTCCTTCGTGAAAACATGTATTTTTTGCCTTATCTGTGTGTGTGTGTGTGTGTGTGTGGTGTCCCTCTGGCATTCTCCCTCCCTCCCTCCCTCCCTCCCTCCGTCTCTCTCTGTCAGTCTGTCTGCCTGTTTGTCTGTCCGTCTTTTTGTCTGTCTGCCCCACAGGAAAAGACTGCACGGGTGAAATTCTTTTCATCACGAACAAATATAAACTGACGAGAGATTAGAAAACTTCCAACCGTGACGGAATAACTTTTCCCCTTTCTCTTTTTCTCCTCGCCCTCTTTCCCGCACAGACTGACACGGCGGCCACGAATAGAAACCAGCTCGTGAGTTTTGTCTGATTCTACGCACTTGGATCAACACAAAACATTCAGTGAAAGGATAAGCCCAAGACCATCACCCTTACCTTCCACCACCACCACCACCACCACCACCACCACCAGCCTGCCAGCGTACCCCTAATGTCTGTGCGTGTAGTAACTATTTTGCCATTGGTCTTTTGGTGCAGTGTTTTTCCTAGTGTTCTTTCTTCCATTGCGTGTTACAAATAGTCGAGTGCTTTTGTCCCTTTGTTTCTATGTTATATTATCTTATTCTTTATAGTTTGCCATTCTCAAGAAGTGTTTTTGAAATTTTTTGGGTTCTTCTTTTGTCAAATACGTAGAATTTGTGCGTGGATGTGTGTGTGTGTGTGTGTGTGTGTGTGTGTGTGTGTGTGTGTGTGTGTGTGTGTGTGTGTGTGTGTGTGTGTGTATGTGAGAGAGAGAGAGAGAGAGAGAGAGAGAGAGAGAGAGAGAGAGAGAGAGAGAGAGAGAGAGAGAGAGAGAGAGAGAGAGAGAGAGTCCAGCATATCCTTCCTCCTCCTCCTCCTCCTCCTCCTCCTCCTCTCTTCCTGTCTCGCGTCTCCATGGATTTAATTCTTTGGGGTTCGTTTCGTATTCTCTCTCTCTCTCTCTCTCTCTCTCTCTCTCTCTCTCTCTCTCTCTCTCTCTCTCTCTCTCTCTCTCTCTCTCTCTCTCTCTCTCTCTCTCTCTCTCTCTCTCTCTCTCTCTCTCTCTCTATGTCTGTCAATACGTGGGTGTATCAGAGAGAGAGAGAGAGAGAGAGAGAGAGAGAGAGAGAGAGAGAGAGAGAGAGAGAGAGAGAGAGAGAGAGAGAGAGAGAGAGAGAGAGAGAGATTGTGTTTATTTGCACTTTTTCTGGGAGGTTTTCTCTGTTCTATTGGGAAGAAAAAACTGCTCCAATTTTTATAGACTCAGAACACACGAAGAAATAACAAGAGCAGCAAAAAAATTCTAGTGATAAAGAAACTCAAGCCTTTCAAGTTATTTTTTTATATTTGATAGCGATGAATAATATGAACCAGTTAGTAAATGAATAAAACTATTGTCTGGCATTTTCATTTTCCTTGGCGTTCACATGATTCCATTCAAGTTGTTGTTAGGAGTTTATGAGTGGTTAGCCGTGGTAGTACATTTCAGGGTGGTATTCTTAAGTGTGTTTTTCCTATTTTCGAAGGTTACAGAGATAATTGGCGGGGTTCTCAATTCACTTTCCAAGCAATTCAGAATCCTTGTTAAAGTATCACTAGAGCCACAGAAACAATCTCTAAAATCAAACTAGCTTTTGCCACAGTCGAAACTTTTCAGAAAATAATCCTTTAAGCATTGGCCACAAAACAAACACACGTGGTCTTAAAATGTCAAACACGTATGCAGATGTCTAATCCACATCGAAACTGAATACAAACATTTAATTTTATATGGTGAGAATCGTAGATGAAGATCGTTAAAACTCAGGTTAATTTTTTCCTTTACTGAGTCTTGGTTATGTATTGTTGTCTTTGAAATAAATAGCTTTGGAAAGACCTTGTTGTAAATCTTTGACTTCAAGAACATCCTCCAGAGGTCTCTACCTTTCTCTCTTTGTACAGGTAATGCAGTTTTCTTTCTAATCTGTTACTGCGAGTGAAGGCTGTCAGTGTCAATATCGCAGTTATGCTTAATTCTGTTGGATCGCTTATTTTCTTATTGTTAGCGTTTAATGATTTTCTTAGACCTTATCACTCCTATGACGACAATTAATTCTCACTGTCATGTCGCAGGCGAACGGGTCAGTAGGAAATGAGTATGACTTAATGAGGAAACAAGTTCGCATTGCCTATGTCTCAGGCAGTGGAGACAATCTGGATGGTCTCTGTTCATGTAGCATCTGTTTATCTAAAAAGCAATAGGTTCTGAAAGTAAATAGGTTCTGAAAGTAAGCTGTAGATTATGAACTGTGGTTAGTTACAAGATCTTTGGTTTCATTAGTCCTCACAAAACAGAACGCCTTTAGGTCTCTCTCACTTCGCAATCCTACGGCTTATCTTGCTGTCTTTTACCACTTCGCAACCCTACAGCTTATCTTGCTGTCTTTTACCATCAACTGCTTTCAGAGTCAATGTTGTTTTGCAGTAAAAAACTCCATCGCTGCTTCCTCTTCCTCCTTCCTCTTGCACGAAAGTTTCTACTAAGTTTTACCCTTATTCAGTCCACTTCGCTAATGTAGGAGTTCAGTGGCATCTTGACTCCTCCATTCCCTAAACTGGAACACCGGGGGAAAGTTTACCTCACTCAGCCTCTACACTCCCTTCAGCTCGGCCTTTGAGGAGGGAAGTATCAAGTCACCTCAAGATCTAAAATGTCGTTC
>NC_087164.1:22332422-22414922 GCF_035594125.1 Scylla paramamosain
CCACTGATGAATAGTTATACATTGGCAGGCTATCAACTACCAAATGCTACGGATCTGTAAGGTTGCATCATAACTGAACGTGTTTCCTGCGACACAGGTTTTATTTTCGTGCCCGTCTCCTAGAGTCTGCAACCTTACGGATTTAAATTCTAGAAAGGAATTCATAAATATATAATTATGATTTTGTAGATGAGTTAACTGTAGACATTTAATAGGAGTGTTGGCATCAGAAATCGAAAGTAGGTAATACTGGCACCAGACTGACGAGCGACAGCAGGTGTTCAGAGAGGGGTGTCAGTGAACTGATCCGCCCCACTCCCGCTGTTCATTGCCTTTGTGATTGCAGTGTTAAGGCAATTATAATCACAAAACTCAAGCCTGTTGTAGGAAGCTGAAAGTAGCAAATAAAAAGGTCAGTGAATTCATCGCCAATGACTGATATTAAACTTCGCCTTTACATGAGAGAAATTAAATAATTAGGTTTCCATCATCAATAGCGGCACAAAAAATGTTCACTTAGCAGAATTATAAAAAAAAGCTCATAAACGACATATTACATACTGACTGTGTATTCACTCTCCTCTCAATTTATTATAATTCTTTTTCATAATGACAAATTGAAATTACCAGTTATTACTCGCTTATATTTTACGTTTTTTTTTTTATTTTCAAAGGTATACGACTCATCTTTAACTCCTTCGCTACTGAGTTCCTTTACAGTTTGTTTCGCCAGACTTGCCCTCCATTACGGGAGGAAACACCGTCCCACAAGGTGTTGGTCCACTGGCCTTTGATGGCAAGTGATCCACAAAGACCAACTGAGGAGCGGCGGTATTGTGGCTTTGCGCTCCACCAGCACGCGCTGGGGTTATTGGTGGGGTCCTGAGTGCTATTGTCTCGGAGCTGTGGCGGCACTTTTAGTAGGATGCAACCTCTTCCTCTCCTACCTTGGTCATCCCTCTCTCTTTCCTCTCTCTATCCCTTCTCCTTTGCTCACCTCTTTCTCTCATGCTTCATTGGTCATTCATTCTTTTGATTCCATAGTCATTTCTCCCTTTCCGTATTTAGAAACGTTTTGCTCTTTCACGCGACAATTTCCAAAGGTCACAGAAATTATTAGGCGGGTCCTTAAGACTGTTTTTCCTTTTAATAATGCAGAAATTTCGATAATCTGTCAGTAGAACCGTACAAATACTCTTAGCAACCCGTGTATCTTCAAGTAGAGCGTTTTGAAAGTAGAGGAGGTGCGGCGCAGAAGTGTTTCTGAATATTGTCCTATTATGCTGGACTTGACCTCACGTGTGCAGTAATAGCAACTGAATATGTAGGCCGTATCAGTCATTATGTAAGGCTAGTCCACTCATTATACAAACCCAATCTCATGCTAGGGTCACACGGGAGCATAACACGTTCTTCACCAAGCTACTCGAATCCCTCCGCTATTAATCAACCGTGGCCGCCTCTCGTCTTAATTAAATTGGAAGCAAGCTGGAGATGGTGTTCTTGCTTATTATTCTTGTAGTTTCCTTGATGTGGCGTTGTCTTTGAGTTGTCTGTGATTGTATATAAATCACAAATTGCACTGCACACCTTTTTCAGAATAGCAACTTTGTAACTGATGGATTGAGTGATTATATGACTGAAGTGATGTGCCGCAACAAAGGAAATACACAGGGAGTCATTCCAGGAGATGTTCGGGCTTCTCTAGTCATCACTACCTCTCATTTCTGCCTTCTGACGATGATGACGATGATAATGATGATGATAATAGCAATGACGATGATAGCACTACTACTACTACTACCACTACTACTACTACCACCACCACCACCCTCACCACCACCAACAACAACAACAGCAACAACAATAGTAATAATAATAATAATAATAATAATAATAATAATAATAATTTTCCCTCATCATATTTAACATTTATATCTCGTTCTAATACGTCAGTCATATTCCTAGAAAGGATAAAATTATATACTTTATCACTATTATTATTATTATTATTATTATTATTATTATTATTATTATTGAAAATCACCATCATTATCATCATCATCATCATCGTAGCCAGGAACCCAACAGTTTACCTTTACCACAATTACTCACACATGAAACATTTGAAAAAAAAAAAAAAAACAATAGAATAAAAAAAAACACACACACAAGCTCATATAACGCCGTTATTAATTCCATGGAAATCATTAGTCACGACAAAATTGCAAAATATTGAACATTTATCAAGTTATATCGCCTCTCATGCTCCCTGGCTGGCTCTTCCAGTGTTCTGAGCGTGCTGCTGGCGTGCAAATCAATGCATGCTATTCTTGCAGCTCCTCAAATTCGGGGAGGAAAGTGACCAAGTGACCCGAAAGAAACACTGCGAAGTTGACATTTGGAGGACATGAGAGCCTACGGGGAGAAATGCACAGGACTTATCTCAGATGCAGTTCGTTTACCACTAACTGCATAGGTATGTAATTTTCTGCCAGGTATATGATGTTTTCTTTTCTGTGCCAGGAATTTAGAAATTCCATCAGTGCAGAAACGAGCAACCATTGGACTTACACTGAAGGCAATGGTCAGGCAGTGGACGTTACGTTATAGACACAGAATGAAAACAACAGAAATGCAAAACAGAAGACATGCAGCAATAGTTGGAGGGTGAAGGTAATGTAGGAAGGAAAGACTCAGTAGTGGCACAGAGGAACTAGACATACAGAGAGAGAGAGAGAGAGAGAGAGAGAGAGAGAGAGAGAGAGAGAGAGAGAGAGAGAGAGAGAGAGAGAGAGAGAGAGAGAGAGAGAGAAGAGGGAGAGTTGATGATGATGACCACAGTTTTAGTTTGTGCCACGAACTTTGGGACAATGAAACTACGCTCATCAAAAACTAATGCGAGGGTTCAGACAGTCCTCTCTTCCTCCTCTGTCTGCCTGTGTTCACACCGCTCCTACTTTTTACCACCACACTCTGCTATCTCGCCGTGTACGTGCCTCTACTTCGAGAGAGAGAGAGAGAGAGAGAGAGAGAGAGAGAGAGAGAGAGAGAGAGAGAGAGAGAGAGAGAGAGAGAGAGAGAGAGAGAGAGAGAGAGAGAGAGAGAGAGAGAATGTAATAGTATTTTTATTTTATTTTGTTTTTATCTATTTGATTTATCAGTTTGTGTACATCATTTACAGCTATTCTGCCACCGATTCCACGATATTTTTTTTTTTTTTGCGCTAATCCCCAGTGACGCAACGCTCCCGTGACAAAAAAAAAAAAAAAAAAAAAAAAAAAAATGAAGCGATCGTGAAAATGAAATATATCACGGTTGTAAATTTTTCCACTTTTTTTTTTTTAGTATTGTTTTTAATTCACTTATCTATTGTTATCTCTTTTGTGTGGGTGGGCGTGTGCGGGGCAAGATAATATAATACGCATGGCTGAAACAGATATCATACAGTTAAGTTTTATAGCATGACAGTCGTCACGGGAAGGCACTCGGCGTGATGCATACATACATAATTGAACCATCAACTGAATGAAAATATAAGTGAATGCGAAATGGAAATTAAATATGAAACCGAGTGAAATGGACAAAATAATTTGAACTGAATAGAACAAAATGAAATATGCAAATAGGGACACATCTCACTAGGGTGGGAAATATAAACATGACATAGATATGATAGATAAATTATGTGTAGCTGGGAGTATGTAAGCACAGTACACGTGACAAACAATCGTCCTTTGATGCCACAAAGATCTCCTACTCGTCTGAAACACATTACGATATTACCATTTTGATGAGAATTCCAGTTTTCCTTCTACCTGCTACCACAGGATTAATTAAAGCCTAGAGGGATACAATGGAGTGGAGGAGATTGGGAGAGGCGTAAGTCCTGCAGCCATACGGGTGATTAGTATAGGTTAGGTTAAGTTAGATTTCGTTACAGTGGACTAGGTTAAGTTGAATTTGGTTACGTCGGGTTGGGTTAAGTTAGATTAAGCTATATTAAGTTAGGGAAAGTTAGGGAAAGTTAGGTCAAATTAGAGTACCTATGTTACATTGTCACATTAAGTTAAGCCAGAACAGGTTACATTAAGTTAGGGTAAGTTAAGAACATAAGAACATAAGAACATAAGAAATAAGGGAAGCTGCAAGAAGCGACCAGGCTTACACGTGGCAGTCCCTGTATGAAATATACCTACCTATTTCCATCTATTATCCCCATCCATAAACCTGTCTAATCTTCTCTTAAAGCTCTCTAATGTCCTAGCACTAACAGCATGATTACTGAGTCCGTTTCACTCATCTACGTAACCTTAGGAAAGTAACGATAATGAAAGCAATATAACCTGACCCTTACTTTTATTCTGTCTGCTTACTAATGAAAGCATTAATCATTTGTAGTTAGTGCATTTTCACTCTTTCATTTCCTTCTCTGGTAAATTCTAGAACTTTTTCTGGTTCTAAATTTCCACTTACCCACCACGTGGACTATGTCAAAAGAGTAACAAAACACATGTGAAGCGGTCAAAAGGATTAGAATTCTTTTGTAATTACGTTTTTGGGGAATGTCAACTAACCGGGATTTTTTTTATAAAATTTTCACTTCTTTGAAAACCTTGTCAGTCCACTTTACATATTAAAAAGGAAATGAAAACTTAACGAAATTGTATATTTAGCGATATGAGTGCATAACGGTACACCACCTACACTGCCTAGTAAACAATTGTCGTTATTTATCTACAATTCTAATACTATGCGCATACTACTTTTAGAACAGTTTAGGCTCTCATTAGGATTATTTTGAAAGACTACAGATATGATCAGGAAGACTGCTACTGCTTTATTTTTTCCCAGTGATGAATAAACCTCGTTAAATTATCATTAGGAGCAAGAAAACACGCTTGAAACCCAGAACAACGTTCACTAAAGCCTGTTCAAAGCAGTCGAAACAAGGCATTGAAACCTTTGATGATACCAATCCTGTATCGATGCAAATAGCACTATAGTCAAATATGCGAGTACTCACTGCTACTTTGATCAGAGCCTTAGATGAAAAAGATCGCGTGGCAGTACTGCTGAACGAGTGTGATTCCAAAAAGCACGTGAATTTACCAGCTCTGCGAAGTTGGCATTTCTCCGTTGATTGTGTTGCGTTCGGGTGGTGCAGATGCATAGCAAGCATAGCTCCCGAGCACGTCGGAGCAAACAGGTTTCTCCTACAACACGTTTATGCTTGATTCCAAATGCAACATATTTTTTTCTTTATTTTATTATCTTTTTTCAAGGTATGGAAATATCTGTTGATGACGGAAGAAAAAGGGCAAGTCAAGAGCAGTAGATGTTCAGTGAAGAGGCAATAAGAGTAGTAGTAGTAGTAGTAGTAGTAGTAGTAGTAGTAGTAGTAGTAGTAGTAGTAGTTAGTAGTAGTAGTAGTAGTAGTAGCAGTAGTAGTAGTGGTGGCGGTGGTAGAAGCAGCGGCAGTAGTAGTAGTAGTAGTAGTAGTAGTAGTAGTAGCACCAATAATAGTAGTAACAGCAGCAGTGACGGTGGTTCTTGTTGTCGTCCTTATACGCATCTCTGATCCTTGCTTGCTAAACAGGGAAAGACACTTAACAGGAACACGTCTCGCCAGCGGCATACGAGGGCGGGCTTCAGACGGAAGATCTTAACGCGACGGCAGAATGTGGGAAAAAGGATGAAGAGACTGTCTCCTGGGAGGCAATTATTGTACAGCGGGACTCGTAACTTGTTCCTAAGTGCCCAGGCTCCGGGAGGCAAGCAGCAGGGAGAACTGTTGGTGTCGTAGGGATCAGGAGTGGTGGGTCGGGTAACGTGGCTGACGAAAAACACGATGAGGACCCATTAGCCTGAGACGCCTTGCAGACACAACGACGTGGAATTTAGTCACGCTACATAGAACACGGAGTTTTTATTATCATGCAGCCGAGAAAATTAAATGTCCATGAGAATGCGAGACGTATTTTTTTTCTTAACTGTACTAGAAAACAATCTTCCAGAGTATGATGGATAAAGACCAGAAATACATGGGAATGAAAGGGAAAAATTATGATCTTTTTTTTTACTGTTCCGTCGCCTGAATGGTAATGAGGCACATTTGGTGTTAGAGAACCAGAAAAGTAAACATGCAACAAACAATAGTAAAACAATAATTTCTTCGTAGTGGGGACATGGAAGGGAAGCAGAACTAGCAAAGATCATATCCAGAGAAACTGTTATTCTACTACCAACAAAAGTTAAGTGGAATGTAAATACTTAATAAGCTACATTGGTACCAGTATATGGGTCCTCAGGCGTATGGGTTCGAATCTGGCCACAATCCCGAGGTTAGGAAGGGAATCCACTCGTAGTAGCGGTTCGCAAAAGCCAGCACCAAAATCTTCAGGAGGCCCTGCCTAGACCTGATGAATTAGGGGAACCCGGACGTAAAATGCGAAAAAAAAAAATATATATATCATTATTGTCACAAAAGCAAGAAGCGACACATAGACAACCAAACATTAGCGTGATTATCTCTCGAGCACATCAAACACTGGAAAAAAAAAAAAGGGAGGAAAAAGATGACTCCCTGCGGCAACCCTCACTTCATAAGCCTAAAAAAAGAGAAAAAAAAAATAAGAGAAAAACTCTTCTCCTTTTTTATCCACTATTATTTCAAATTAACTAAAGTGCTAAATTTTGAAATGAAAGTTTAAAGTATTTTCATCATTCATCATAAAATTCCCTTTCCCATAATCTTTTTTTTTTTTTCTGACAAGCAACGAGAAAAAATGGTCCGCAACTCAGGACGAGGAGGAAAAAACAGACGAAAGGGGGCTCTCTCTCTCTCTCTCTCTCTCTCTCTGTGTGTGTGTGTGTGTGTGTGTGTGTGTGTGTGTGTGTGTGTGTGTGTGTGTGTGTGTGTGTGTGTGTGTCCGTCCGTCAACTCAAAGACGCTAAAATAACATCCTTCATATAGAAAAAGAAACAGAGTGGAGGAAGCAAGTAAGAAATGCAGGTCTTGTTTGTGAGGATGAGACAATAATTTCCTGGGAGCAAAGATTTCTTCTGACAAACTGGCAACTACAGACACCACAAGGGCCGCGGCGACGTGAAATACGACGGAGGAGGGAGTGAGCTTGAGGCGCTGTGCTTTTTACAGAGAGAAAGAGAGAGAGAGAGAGAGAGAGAGAGAGCAACGAAACTGGTATGTTTGGACCTAGTAAGTCGTGCTTCATGGTTGCTGTTTCTTACGCTCACTTACAAGTACATTTTACCTATTCTGTACGGTGATTTTAATAACTTTTGGAAAGAATTCTGGGAAATTGGGGTGCGCGGCAAGCCCTTGGGGAGAAAGATGGCGAGATGGACAAGTAAAGGATGTGTGATAACATATCTTCATTGAAAACGCTCCGGGATTGAACCACAAGGCAAAACTCTGACAGGCGAACCACGGACCCTTTTTCAGTCTATTTTCACAGGAGCGCTTTGACTCGTCCATGCCACCATTCAAACAAGTGCCAGATATGATTAAACAGCTTTGCAACGCCTTACTCTGTATTCTGACTAGTATCCGTTGGTGTTAGTCCAAGACATCGCCGCAGAAATAGTATAGGGAAGGAAATTTCACGTGGTGGGCAAGACATGCTAAGTGGGCGTTATGATCGACCGCCGCCTCACCTGCCTTCCTCGTCTGCAATATCTAAAGCAACAAACTGTAAACTGTATTTCCTTCTTATGCTTTTTCACTTTTTTTTTTTTTATATGAAGGCAGCTGCACTGTTTTCTAACTGTATAGCTTCATATTTTTTGTTTTTCTTTTGTTACATGTCAAGGTTAAGGACAGAGGAATGACAGAGAAAAAAAAAAAAATAGAGCGGAATTTTTAAAATCCCGCTCTCAAAGTGACACTGGGAACCTAAAGTGTCAGACAATGTAGTTATAATGAAGCACCGACAGCAGCTATTTTCTGAAACTTCATCTCGACCTTCGGCCTTCACCTCCATCGCCAGCCCTGAAATTCGACTCGTAGCAGGTGCCATCCAGACGTGTTCTCTTCCCAGCGTCCCTGCTGATTATTATTATTATTTTTTTTTCATGACGTAATGCTGATACTTAAACTTTCTTTGACAGTCCCTTGGTTGCATGTTTTTAATAGAATGCGCAATGTCTTCAAGGCAGTGCAACTTTTGTCACCGCGTTATACACATTCTTTGATAATGTTTACAAAGCTCGCCAAGTGTCCCCAATCTTTTAGTTTTCGAGTAAATGCACTGCTGCACTACCATTGTAGCAACTCGTCTTCTGTGCCACTCTGAACGGTCCAGCCTGTGCACTTTTAATAATCTCAACTTATAAGCACGGCAGATGTACTGGAGTATCAGTTTTCCCCTCGCATGAGTGTTACATATTAGTTTTGCCCAACGTCGGAAAATTCACTTTTCCATCGGCTTTATATTAAGTCTACTTGTATGCCTCAGCTTTTGCTATCGAACTGCCACCTTTCTAGCTCTGTCCACAGCAAGTTGAAAATACATATTTTCTGACTTCAATTCACTTCTGTCATTAATTTAATTAAAAAAAAAAACTATACCAATCCTTCAACATGACACATCTTCACATAACATAATTATGCTGTAGAAAGTGCCATAAAAATCTATTTCGCTGGGTCTCCTCTCAAATGGCCAATGAGGTATATGAAGTTCGTACAGTTTGTTGCCGCCCTGAGTGATCTCTCTCCTTTAAAGACCTATTTCCTTACACTCAGTCTGCAGTAGAGGCAGCTTTACAGAAAAGAAAGGAAACTCGCTGTCTCGTAGGAAGAGATAACACCTACCGCTCACACTTTCTGGGTGTACGCCAAAGTGCGAAGCCTTTGGCATACGACGATAGACGTCAGACGTTATTAACACGAAAAACACTTTTGACAACCCGGGTAATCATATCTGTGGCCTTTAAAGATAGTCGTGGTGAGAGAGCAAAGCGTTTCTGAGAATGGATCATAAATCGAGCCCGTAATTTCCAACTGAAATGCACTACTGCTAAGTGTAGCTCCGGTCAGAGGCATTCGGTCGACTTCTAGGCGAATGTACATACGTGTGAGGAAGTACATAAACCTGCAGCTTGAATTCATCCTTCACAGTTGTACGATTTTTCTTATAATTAATTACAACTTTCTAAACACTCATTTTATACTACAGTCCCCTTGAAAAAAAAAAAAAAAACTCATTCTCTCATACAAACTACTACTTTAAAGTGCTTTCAAAACTTACACAACACGACCATAGCAATGAAAGAGTTAGTGCCACCAGGTGTTCCGTAGCTTTAATATGTACTCGCATTTTCCATGCAGTGTTTTTATTGGCCTCATTTTATTGCCTTATGGATGGAGGGCAAATTTACTACACGTGCTGAATATTATCTTCGCTTGGGAATCCGGGCAAGAGGGTACGGTTTATACACTGATGTAAAGGGATGCAAACTTTTCCCCGATTCTGTGCCGTCCCTCGGGCCGGTGTTGGATGGTGTTAGCGAGGGTTTACGAGGACGCCTGAGAGTTCACGGTGACCCTCGACGCTTGCCTGCCGCAGCTCCCGAACTTGTGTATTTGATGCGAAGTTCTTACACTTTATAATTTTGGCGTGCATGCAGTTTCATCACCAAGAACAGAGGAATAACGTAAATTCGATGTACATGCGGTTTCGTTACCAGGGACATAAATATTACGCAAACCACCTAAAACTGAAGAGGAAAATGGGAAAGAAAGATAGGGGAAAAAACACGAGATATTGGAAAAAAAAGAGAGATTATCTGAAATCAAAGAGACGTGCGAAAAAAAAAAAAATAGAGGGAAAAAGAGATTATCTAAAACCAAAGAGAAACATGGAAACTAAAAATGAGAAGATACGGAAATAAAGAAGATAAAAAAGAAAAAGATCATAAAAAAAGTAAAAAGGAAATAACGAGATAAGAGAATGAGATGACATTATGAAAGTATGCAAAACACACACACACACACACACACACACACACACACACACACACACACACACACAGAGAGAGAGAGAGAGAGAGAGAGAGAGAGAGAGAGAGAGAGAGAGAGAGAGAGAGAGAGAGAGAGAGAGAGAGAGAGAAAGTTACGTGTCACTAAAGCAAGGCAACGGCAGGACAGCATATTAAGAACAAGACGGCGCTCATTCCCTTCCCCAAACCTTTTATTCTGCTCCGGAGACGCCTGGCAGCCACGCAGATTCCCACACAAAGGACCAGATCACTCTTGCGGAAAACCAAAGCCGTACTTCGCAACTCCCTAGTGCGCCATTCCATGCAGCTATCCTTTCTTCACTTCATGTCTTCGTAACGCTTACTATTAATTACGTATGTCTACCTATCTATCTGTCTATCTATACACCAAGCCGGACAAAGCACCAGTTTATATAATTACTATACAAATTAATAACTGCAAAAAAAATAAAGTAATATGATACAAGAATAAGAGTGACGTGGTAATAAATGACATGAAATAATCTATGGCGTTCAGGGTAATAATAAGCCACTGGAGGGAGTGTTGAGGAGTGGCGGGGAGAGAATGGGAGACTTATTGGTGTCGGGTCACATGGATTATTGAAGATCGAAGATGAGTCCACATAAAGAGGGGGCGGAAACTGAAGGATAAGGGCGCGGAATGATAGTGGGCGACATGAATAGGGAACGTTACTCTATGCCAGTAAGGGGAGACCTAAGCAGGGGCGAGTTACTCGTATGCATCCTATAATAAAACTGAATAAATATTTTTGCCATCACTGGAAGTATACAAATAGAAATACACAGGCATAACTATTGTTTACCTATTTCTAACAGTGATGGGAGACTTAGACAAAACAATGAACACTTGTGCCACCATCACATACATAGACGGGCATAACTATTACATTTACCTACTTCTACCTAAGTGGGAAGCTAGATATCAAGCTAAAATGTGCACTAAAATCCACCCCTGTCTAGCTGTGGGGCGTCTGCAGCCTTCATGCAATTCCCACTAAGCTCTGAATAATCTATGTAGGCTTAATCGTGACTCGACAGGGGGATGGGACTTGGTCATGTGTGCCTCTGTTGTCTTCAGTGAGAGGGGAAATGCAAATAAATAACCTCTACAAGTGAGGACAATAATGCCGTTTTCTGATTCTTACAAGACGACGAGGTGACTATATAAGCTGACCTCGTGATAAAAGACAAACAAATACATATAATAGTTGATTTATGCATTTATGTTTGGATGTCTACGGTAAGAGATGTGTTCTATATAGATCGGATGCCAGGCCATAAAGCTACACCCACACACACACACACACACACACACACACATACACACACACGATTGCTAAAAATGGCACCAAAAAGCTCATTCATCTCATTAACTCCTATCTCTGTAAATCTCCTCAATCCTGTGATCCTTCCACTGAGCCCCGCCAACGCCTCTCGCTATCCTGCGCGAGGCTATTTGGCGCTGCGCAGTGCATGACTCCCTTTCCATTACGACATCCTAAGCCGCGTGTTCATTATCTTTTTCTTTCACATCATTTCAAAAGGTGCTATTGCCGTTTTTTTTAAACATTCATGAGTATCTTTGAAACAACAGTAATCATGTTTCTTATATCATATTTTTATCTAACACTAAGGTAAAACTAATTTCAGAGGTGTTATTACCATTTGCAACCTTCGTGAGTACTTCTGCAACAACAGGTATCATATTTCTTACATTATCTTTTTCTCGAACACTAATTTCAAAGGTGCTATTGCCATTTTTTAGTCTCGGTGAATATATTTGCAAAAACAGGCACGACTTTTCTTTTCTTTTGGTCACCGTTACACTCTAAGTCACATGTTCACAATCTGCGACGCGAACTTACAAGCTATATTACTGTTTTCATCTTCCTAGTTATCTCTCCAGCAACAGATATGATTTGTTCTTACAGTAATTTCCTTTATTTGTTCTCCACTATTCTTCCTCAGGCACGTGTTCGCTGCTTCTCTCTTACACTAATTTAAAAGTTGTCTATACTGTTATTTTCAACTCGTTTGATATATCTGTGGTCCTTACTGTTTTCTCCTCCTTTGCTCCCAAGTACATTTTTGATAAGAAACGTGTTCAGAAAATTCTGCTCTTACGCTAATGTAAAATCTATGTTACTATTTTGACTCCGTTATGTCTTTCTTCGACATCTCGCAATTTTTTTTCCTCCTTTCCTCCCTAACACATCTTATAAGCCACACGTCCACATTCAATATTTAAAATAAACTCCCCTATTACCATTTCTCACCGAACTAAATATATCCACAACACGCATGGCTTTGAAATTTTTCCTCCTTCAGCTTCCTTTTTCAGACAAGAGATTACAATGTCAAGGCCACCAGGAGATTGCCAGAACTTTATGTAACGTAAATAATTTATTTCTTATGTTTCTATCATTTCCTTGGTCGCTGTTGTTGTTTTATGCGTCTCTCACCTCTAGCTATTTCAGATGTTGAACTTCCGAGGCCTGAGTTTCCCATTTTGTACTAATCTGCACACTTTACGTCTACAAGTACTGCTGTTTTTGTCACTACTTTCTGCCACTTATAGAGCTTAAATGACTTCCAGAGTAACAGATGTCGCCTTATTGCTGTGAAGATTGGTAGAGCGTGGGAAAAGTTTCATCGAATGGACGTAGTGGTACAGAAAGGGAATGCGGACTATAATCTGAAACACTTCCGCACCGCACCTCCAATAATTGAGGCTACACGGGTTATCAAGGGTTCTTTTATGGTTCTTGTGGCAAATTAACACAATTTTCACGTTATTAACAGGAAGAACTCTCTTGAGAACCCGGTTAATGATATATGTGGTCTTTGAAGATAATCATGGTGAGAGAGCTGTGTTTCAGAATACGAGTCTAATTTTGCGTAGTCATAATTGTTTCCCTTACGTGTTGGAGGGAAAGGTGGACGGGGAGAAGCCTTTTCCTTTACTATCATACACATTTTTTCTTCGTTAAGTGAGATAATGTGTAATGCATAAGTGGTATACATGGGCTGAAACCAGAACGAATTTCATATTGTCTATACAGTGCGACAATGAAAATATTTTGTCTCATCCTGTCTTGGTGGAGCTGATCAGCAACACCCACGCGATGTTTTGTTTATATCCGTGTGGATTTCTTTTACTGTAAACATTGCTCTTTACTGCTTGCTATTGATGAAACTAATTAAGCAAATACTTAATCTTCATATGACGTATTAGCTCTGCATGAACACCATTAGACTTCTATTCGTATTTTGAATATTAGTTATGAGACTTTTCCTTCGACTGCATTCAAGAAAATAAAAAAATAAAAAAAATACATATATACGGTACAAAATAATACAATGGAACACAGGAGAAGTAGAAGCAGCTGCATACCTGCTGAACCTAACTATGTAGTGTGCTGGTGACAACCTACACCAAGTTAAACTAAAACACGTAGGGCAGCAAAGGCGAAAGATGATGAGTTGAATCTGCAGAGCCATCGAAATCACAGGCGGCTTTGTGTACTGTAATCATGGTTACTGTCTGCTAATCTGCGGGCAAGAAGCTTCTGACAACAATCAAATTCTTCCCATGCCTCATAGATGTAGTCACCACTTTGCAGCCTCTGCCTCGCTGAGTAACTAAAACCACCTAAACGACATTTACTTCACTTGACCATCAACGTTTCAGATCCCATTGTGGATTCCCCGTGTTTGTGATGGTCTGGGAGGCGCTATAAAGTTCCGCGGAAGAATTCAACCTGACAGCTATAAACGAGGCTGCTGAGCGTTAGTCGGAACACATTTCACGCAAGATTAAACCGAGTGACGTGTGGCGGAGACAACGACCCGATTAAGAACTTCCATTGTTTTTTTTTTCCCCCTCTGCTGCCGGGAGAGCGAGAGGCGTTTCTAACTTTATATATGCGGCGTGGCACAGTGCTCATTAACGATGTAACTGAGGAGGACCGGTGTGGTCTCATTAGTGGTGCTTCAGTGTGCGTGTGTTGGTGTCAAAATCTTAACCCTGCAATAAATTATTCAAACACATAATATCCGAGGTAAGAGTCATGCTGAAGATTATTATTTTCTACATTACACACACACACACACACATATATATATATATATATATATATATATATATATATATATATATATATATATATATATATATATATATATATATATATATATATATATATATATACATATATATATATATATATATATATATATATACATATATATATATATATATATATATATATATATATATATATATATATATATATATATATATATATATGTATATATATGTATATATATATATATATATATATATATATATATATATATATATATATATATATATAAATATATATATATATATATATATATATATATATATATATATATATATATATATATATATATATATATATATATATATATATATATATATATATATATATATATTTTTTTTTTTATTTATTTATTTTTAATGAGCTATTTTATATTACAAAGGCATCGCTACTCATCCTGAGGCCCATGTATAGCGGAGTGACTGTATTGAAGAGTTGATATTGCTTAAGAAAAATTACCAACTTAACAGAAGAATATATTCCTTTTATCTTGAGGCAGCAAGGGAGGCATAGCGACAGAACGCATGACGTGAGAAAAAGGGCTGAATGAGATTGAGGTCTTTCACTGTGTTGTGTTTTTGACTTTTGTGTGAATGTAACACCGCCCAAAATACAACGATCGTTCTCATGTTTATATAGGGAAGGATGAGGTCTTTTATATGGAACCTGTATCTAGGAGTTAAAAACTATAAATTTTACATCGCACCCAACGTTACTGAAACTGACTTACAAAGAGTTAGTGTTTTTTTTTTTTTATAATTTCGATCTATGCGTAAATGAAGGATAGCCGGGGATATTCTGTCAAATATAGATTTCTAAATGATTTTCTATAATTTTGTTACGTGGGATGAGAAGAAGCGAAAAAAAAGTGACAATCATCGCGTCCTTATAACAGTAAAATTTAAGCGGACATAATTAGTTCCAGGTGTGTCTTCATATTAAGCTCTTTAAATAATATGCATCGTAGGAAGGTAAGACAAAAAAAAAGGCAGAGCGTTGTAGAATTTTACTCATGAAATAGCAAAGCACTGTGCGTTTCAGTAAAGAACACTGTACTATTTGAGCAACTCGGTTTTAAAAGCCACACCGTGTTCAAACATAGATCTAACAGTTTCACATTATTTCAACCTGAAGAGCAGTAAAAAAATAACTTGCAAAAACTAGACAAAAAAAAAAAAAAAAAAAGAAAAAAGAAAAAGAGAGTCGACAGGGTACTCATTCATTCGTTCCCGAAGGTCATGGCCAGAAGTGTGGCTGCTGCGAGTTCGGCGTGAAGTTATGTAATGTAAATCCCTCGGAACGACATGCATAGGCACAAAGCGGCCTCACCATTCCTCGAGCAACTTTTTTTTTATCTCTCTCTCACCAGTTCAGTGGTATTTGCAGGGCTCGGGATTTTTTTTTTTTTTTCTACCATCGTTCCCACCACTCGTGAAGCTTCCTTTACTGATCCCTTTATTGCTGACTGACTAACACGGGTAACATTCATCCCCAAAATAGTGGCCATAGAAGTCTCTAGTGTCCATTTTTCTTTCGTGCCACTGTGGGCCGCTGCTCGTCCTCGCAATGGAGGAGTCCAGTCTCGCCCCGACCACCGGCCATAACCTCGCCTCTCCCTACCCCCGTCCACACGGCCAGCGGTGGCCGGGGTGTGCTGCAACTAGAGTAATTTAAGACTAATTTGTATGCTAATTCTCGCCACGCAACGGGGATACAGTTTGCATTTCCTGTGAGTCAGGTTCGTCGAGACTCAGGCGCATGCCAATCTTATCTACAGCATTACTTTCCTTTGTTCGGAGCGAGCCATTGAGACATTTTGTGAGTTTATTGCAGCTCGGGACCAGCACTTCCATTTTACACAGCCTTTCCAACCACCAGGTCTGTGACGCTACCAAAAACTGAAAGCTTTCTATTTTATATTTTCAGATTATTTTCATGAAGATTAGGACACACACACACACACACACACACACACACACACACACACACAGTCGCCTTTACAGAATATTTCAAAATATAACATAGTATACTATAAAATAATTAAACCACAATCATATTTATGTATTTACAATATAATATTGAAATTTTTTTGCAAGATTTTCAAAAATATAGTAGTATCAAGTCATGTCTTGACAGGTGAGCATCGTGCTTCATCACGTCATCATCGAGGGAGCGTTTGTCACTTTTATATCCATTTTTTTTCTTTTTTTTTTTTTGATAAATAATAGCTTTCGTCTATTTGCTCCACCTGATACTCTCTAAGACGAGGCCTCTGTGTCGTCACTTCAGCAGAGGTAGCTAATCTCTCTTGATGTAAGGCTCTGGGTCAACCGTGACTCCTGCCATACCTCACACCTTCATCTTCCGGCCTGCCACGCCTCGTACTGGTGAGGCAGCTCGCCCTTCCCCTGCCATTCACACCTACTTACATCTCACCTCATTACATCTTGCATTATTTGACCTTCTGTGTCCTCTCAAAGTCGGCTACACACACCTGTACCTAAGCCACCTCTCTTCACCTGTCACCTCTAACCACTTTGCAGTCCCAGCCCGGCTTAACACACTAAGAGCACCTCACTGTTTGGCCCATCTAGACTAATGTGTTTGATTGAACCCGCCTCGCAGTCACTACAAGTATCAAAATTCTTATTTATTTATTTACTTTTAACTCTGAAAATGAATGTATTTACTTAAGTCATCCTACAGCAGTTCTTAAGTAAACACGAGTAAAGAGATGCGTAAAAAGAAACAAAATCTCGCGTTGCCAAAATGTAATCTACAAATCCAAGCAGTTTCTTTTCGTACAATTATGGAGCTCCAGAGAGAGAGAGAGAGAGAGAGAGAGAGAGAGAGAGAGAGAGAGAGAGAGAGAGAGAGAGAGAGAGAGAGAGAGAGAGAGGGAGCGCCGAGAAGTCAGGAAAGCTAACTACACACATTGTTATGACCTTGTTATATGTGTGTTGTCATGTTAAAACTTCTGCTTCCCGTCTTCCTGTACGTACTCCATTGATGAGACGAAAAGCTTTTCATTTCACCCTCTCTAGAAGAGCGATATGAGTGGAACCCCCCCCCAAACATGTGAGGCATACTCCACACATACAGAGTTAGCAGCTGGAAGGGTGAGAAAAACTGGCGGAGACGTCTCAGATCGCCTAACTTCATAAAAGTGACAGACAGACAGACAGGCAGACAGACAGAGAGACACACACACACACACAAAAAAAAAAGAAATATGAAATAAACACAAAAGATAAAATATAAATGAATAAAAAGTGAACTAAAAAGTAACCTCAAAACCTTTCACACTTCAGATGAGAGAGAGAGAGAGAGAGAGAGAGAGAGAGAGAGAGAGAGAGAGAGAGAGAGAGAGAGAGAGAGAGAGAGAGAGAGAGAGAGAGAGAGAGAGAGAGAGAGAGAGAGCACAAAATATTTTAAGTGATACGACAGATATGAGATGGAACATGAACAAACAAAAAAAAAAGACACGCTTGAAAACACACACAAAAAAAAGAGGCGGAGGAAGAAAAAAAATATATATATAGAAAGATGAAAAGATTACCGTGTCGTGTTGTGATGAGTAAAAGAGAATGAGATGGGACATAAAGTGTGGGCGGAAGGGGATGAGGCAGAGAAGCAGGTGACAGGATGTGATGTGGAGCGTGATGTGGAGTGAGAGAGAGAGAGAGAGAGAGAGAGAGAGAGAGAGAGAGAGAGAGAGAGAGAGAGAGAGAGAGAGAGAGAGAGAGAGAGAGAGAGAGAGTGTGTACATGGGAAGGAGGGAAGCAAGGAAAGTGTGATAATGGTCGAAGATAAGGGAGAAGATGGATACCCCAGGAGGAAAGGCGAGGGGAGGAAGACTGGTGGAGTGGATGGTGAGCAGAGGAGTGAAGACAAACGAGGAAAATCAAAGGAAACTAAACAAGTAAACAAAAATATTTATTTCATACAGAGGCGCTTCAATTTTTCTTTCCCCCACCCTCTTGTTCCTTTTAATTATATCACGCACTGAGAGAGAGAGAGAGAGAGAGAGAGAGAGAGAGAGAGAGAGAGAGAGAGAGAGAGAGAGAGAGAGAGAGAGAGAGAGAGAGAGAGTTTGTATCTTCTCTCTTTCGTATTTATTCAACTTACACGAAGAGGAAAAAAGCGGAGGGAAAAAGTGAAGGCGGAGGGATGAAAGGAGAAGCGGAAAGGAAGGAGGCTGCGTTTGACAAATCCTCTCTGCCCACAAACCACCACCGCCTTGGGTCCCGATAGAAGACTGTCTGATAATTTTCTTTCTTTCCAAACTTTCTTTTAAAATTTACCAACTTGTATGTTTCCAGAGCTCTCTCTCTCTCTCTCTCTCTCTCTCTCTCTCTCTCTCTCTCTCTCTCTCTCTCTCTCTCTCTCTCTCTCTCTCTAGCTAGCTAGCGTCATTTTTATTGGTTCTAGTAGACAAAAAGTACAAAAAAAAAGGTTAAAATTTGTATTAAACGAAGTGCCTCTTGGGAAGCAGGCGTGTGGTTAATGTGTGGGATGGGGGGAGTGCGGTACATACAGACAGACATACGTGGGTAGCAGTGGGCGTGTATGCAGGAGCGGCTAAAAGGAAAGGTGGTTTCTCGTTGGCGTTGACACCCAAAGGTTCGAGACACCTCTATTTACTAAACAAACGAAACAGTTCTGCGATTCCAATTTGTGGTCGCGGGTAATATGAAAGAGATGACAACGTGATATGTTCCCAATTTACTAGCAATAAATTGGCATAGCGTCAGGTAACGGACTACAAACACTCCACCTTGTCAAGTGACCGCTTTTGCTCTCCATTATATGCTTATTTTCATCGCCAATTTGCCACTTTAATAAAACTAATGCGATGAAGAAAACACGCCATATTACATTTTCCTGGAAGCTGAAATACGTAGAACTTTGTGTGAAATATATTGGTATTCCTTAGATACAGTTGCCGCTTCATAATTATGACGCCAGTTAAGTTAGATGGTTAGCAATCAGTCATTTCCTGCTTCACTGCAACTATTAATTCGCAGCGCAGTCATTGTTATTATGCAGCCTCTGCGAATCCCGCCAAGGGCACTGCCGGAGTGTTCGTCAGTGATAACGCCACGCAGTCTAGCGGGCGGCGCGGCGGTATTGCCTCCGGGGGGAAATACGAGAGGAAAGAACAATTTATCCGTGGTATAATATAAGTAGATTAGATATTTCCAGTGACTGTGTTTCCTGCAGGGAATAGAGGGAGGAACAACGTGTATGTGGCTTTATTTACATTAGCCTTATTTATGAAGATTGTATCACAGAACATGCCAGTGTGAGTAATGCTCATAGCGGCAACTCTACGCAGTAATGTTAAGTCGGTCGTGAAGGAAGCGGCCGTCTGGTGGGTGAGGGTTGAGCTGGAAGCGTCTCCACGTATAACTGTGTTTATTTGGAATCTAATCAAGAGGGTAAAAGCTGTGCACAGTTGGCCAGATTTCTTCCCCTGCAGTGGTCAGCAGTACTTTGGCTGCAGCACACACAACTAGAGGTTTGGCGATGGACGGCGTTGCAAATCAGCAGAGCTCGCGGCAAACTCCGTCCGGCCACGCAGCTGTGCCCAATGATTCTCTAAGTTCTGCTCACATTTCTGCTGATATTGCTGGGGCGAATGGTGCACTGGGATTTAACTGGTGCGGTACAGTTACAATTGGCTTGGGTGATGACCCTATTGGTTGTGACGAATGTGATGAGCGGTTCCCCCCAGAGTCCATGTATACGGCACTTCCTGAACATTAATTTGAGGACACACTGAGACTGGAAGGGGTGGGCATGTCATTTACTTGCCATAAACGCATATAGGCCGCCTAAGCACTCTCCTCGGGTCAACAGAGATCCGCCCTTCCAGCGCTGCACTAGCTGAGGGTAAACAGTACACCAGATGGATACGGATCAGTAGAACTTGAGGTAATCATTTGATCTACTCTAACTTCGCCTCATCAGTAGTACTTGTATTCACCTATTGTAACTTCTGATGACTGTAATGCCCCTTTCCTAAATGCAGGAGGGGGAGGAGGAGGAGGAGGAGGAGGAGAGAGGAGGAGGGGGAGTTGAAGTTATACAAAGGACAAGCAAATAGTAGTAGACCTGTTAAGCCTTAAGAGACCGTTTGTGAAGCACTATGCTATCTACGATCTAAAATAAGAGCTGTTAGGTAGTAAAAGCGAAAGAAGGAGGAGGAAGAGGAGGAGGAGGAGGAGGAGGAGGAGGAGGAGGAGTCTCTTTATTAGATCGTAATCGTCACATTTTCGGTCATATTAGACGAAAAACACCCACGAAATGAGGCAATTACATTATTCCTTGAGACATAACATTGGGAAGTGGTGGGGGCTTAGCGGTGGACTCAGGATGTCTTTTATTTATTTATTTATTTTTTCAGTCCCGTTCACGCGTAACCTCAAGTCATCCTCAGACACAATAACCTCGACAGCGATCGTGGCTAGAGAGCACTGGATGGCGTGGAAAATGTTGTGTATCTTTAAGAGAAATAAGTATAGAAGTATATTATTTACAAGTCATTATCGTAACATCACAGAAAACGGAATCTGACGGGTTAATAAAATGTCAAAGTATGAGGAACTTTGAGTGAGAAGTGAGAAGAGTTGTATTTATCATCTATTTGGGATCAATGTCTGGTATGAAAAAAGAAATAATAATAAATAAATAAAGTGACAAATACGATAGATATATTAATAAACAAATTGATAAATAATTGATCAACCATTACTCAAACATCGAGAATAAAATCTGACACGTTACTGAAATGTTAAGTATTTTCTTTAAAGGAGAGAAATTGTATATATTATTTATTATAGGCTCTGTCTAAAAAAAAAAAAGAAAGAAAAGAAAATAGTAATAATAATAATAATAACAATAATAATAATAATAATAATAATAATAAACAAGCATTTTCAAGTACGTATTTCCAGTTGTACTTATTCTCCAAAAGATGTTGAAGAGCTCGCAAAAAAAGTACAGCAAACACGTCAAGAGCGGATATTTCAGAATTAATGGAGAGAGAGAGAGAGAGAGAGAGAGAGAAAAAAAAAGGACCGGGTACACGAAAACGTTAATTTCCTGAAGCAATAAATTTCACGGAGAAAATGTGTATACTTAAAGCTGTTATCTTCAGTGGAACGCCGTGAAAGCAGCTGAATACTTTGAAATAATTAAAAGACTCAGGTTTTAATGCACTTCCGTTATTTGTGTAATACCATCCGGTGTAATGCTCTCTCTCTCTCTCTCTCTCTCTCTCTCTCTCTCTCTCTCTCTCTCTCTCTCTCTCTCTCTCTCTCTCTCTCTCTCTCTCTCTCTCTCTCTCTCTCTCTGTCATCCACCTACCCACACACACTCACAAACAAACAGATTTCCGGGACGATGTTTACACGAGGCTCGGCGCAGCTCAGAGGCTTAGGATTGGGTGTGCTGGGTGCGTGGCCTCATCCAAAGATAATCCGGCTTAATGAACCCCATATCTGGACAAATGAGGTGAGGGAGTGCTTACTGAGAATTGCACGAGCGAATTTGTATGGAAGGCGATAATACTAAAAATGGAATGATTTGGAAATTTGAACTGGGTATTGAATGAGTACCTTGAAACATAAATGTGTCTCAAGAAACTAGATACAGATTAATAATAGACGTGTACCAAGAGGTTTCATGTACTAGAAATAAATGTTCTGATATTCCCGTTAAAGACTACCTTTAAAGCTAAGGTATGATGGACTTTACCTGAACAGTATTGGACATGGAAAATGTGAGAAAAAAAAAAACAATTAAAAGTAATAATGATAATGAAATTAGAAATGGATTATGGGGGAGACGAAACTTTAACAAAATAAAACACATTTAAGTGGACAGTTAGTGGGTCGCAACGGGAAATCAAATGATACAAGAAGGGAGGCCTGACAATAAGCTGGATGGAAAGGTATGTCAAGACACCTGAAATGCATGGACAAGCAACAGAGGTCAGTGGAGAAGCTTGGAGGAAATCTGCACTCTGTAGTGGTATCATATAGACTGCTGCTGCTGCTGCTTCTGAAATTTACTCATTGAAGGCATCTGCGCACACACACACACACACACACACACACACACACACACACACACACACACACATATATATATATTGTTCGTGTCCTTTCCGTTCCGAAGAAAAGGAATAACAAATGGCATATATTGCTTGGAGGTTGAACTCAAGAGATCATCTGCTTTCTACGAATTTGGGAGGGAAGGATTACGAATAACAAGAAGACAAATTCCGCTTTTCAAACCAAAAAAAAAAAAAAAAAAAGGAAATGTTTCGAAACAATAAAATTCGTTTCTTGGAATACGTGCAGATACTACTCGTAAAAATTAAACAAAATTTTTTGTGTAAACCTAAATAGAATAACGAGTAATTCATTATATTCTGACGAGGTAAGAGAAAAATAATTACTGGGCTAAATGGAATAAAAAAAAAAATAAATAAATAAAGCTGATATCTTCGCAAAAATTTCAGGAGGGAAAAGATAAATATATGAACGAGTGCTCATAAAAAAAGAATGGATAAAATAGCAAAATGAACCAGAATGAAAGCACATAAACCAGAAAAGGAAAAAAATGGATGCACTTAAAAAAAAAATAAAAAAAAAGAAGCTACCAGACAACAGAAGGACTATTATGCGAGACAGAACAAAACAGTAAAAAAAAAAAAAACTGAAGAATAGTAAAAAAAAAAAAGCCGAGAATGATACCCACTGAAACAACAAAGGAAGAATAAATATCACGATAGAAGAGAAGCAATGGAAACAAAACAGCTAATACAAATTTTTCTCTCTCTCTCTCTCTCTCTCTCTCTCTCTCTCTCTCTCTCTCTCTCTCTCTCTCTCTCTCTCTCTCTCTCTCTCTCTCACCAACTTATCTTAATTAATTCCTACCTTGCCTCCCTTCCTTCTTTCATTCTTTTTTTTCTCTCACTTCTCTCACCAGTCTACCTCCCTTTATCCTTCATTTCCTCCCTCCCTCCTTTTCCCTTCTTCTGTCCCTCTTTCATTTTCTCCTCGGTTCTGTATTACCTCTCCCCACCGCCGTGTCTCCATTCTTCACCCTCACTAATCGCAGCTATATTCCTTTTAACCCTCGTCTGACAAGGTGATCTAGAAGAGACGGATCCAATTACACGGCTGAAATGTATGGCTCATTTCAGGGTAGTAAGTCTCTTGGAAAAAATAATGCGAGATGTTTCATGGAGGGAGGGAGAGAGGGAGGGAGGGAGGGAGGGAGGGAGGGTGACTTTGTTTTGATTTGGCTTCATCCTTTATGCAGCTTGCTCTGGTTCGTTAAGGATCCATTCGAAAGGGAAGAGAGAAAAGGCTCTTTAATTAGGGAAACTGCAGAGTCTCCTGGTGCCCTTGCATGAGATTTTGCTGGGTAACAAGACTAGAGAGAGAGAGAGAGAGAGAGAGAGAGAGAGAGAGAGAGAGAGAGAGAGAGAGAGAGAGAGAGAGAGAGAGAGAGAGAGAGAGAGAGAGAGAGAGAGAGAGAGAGAGGCATATACATATACATACATGCATACACAGACAAGCAGAAAGACAGGAAGTAAGACTGAAGTATAAATTACTGGAGAATATACAACACTGCTTCCTTCCAGAGCGAAGTTTCAAGACACTATGGAGGCTAAATTGTCCGCTTAATTTATTTCTGAAGTACCCATTGTTTCTTTCTTTATGGAGGGCAGTTAAACTTTCCCTCACCCTATTTTTCTCACCAAGACTGATTTATAGTCTTAGTTAGTATAATTTCGTTGCCACAATAAACAACGACACGATAGTCTGTACACTTTCCCCTCATAAATCTCAATTTCAACTCGTGTAGCCATCTCTGCCAGGAATACTCGCTTGGTTGATGGAGATATAGACTCGAACTGTGAAGATCTTTGTGGCATACTCACCAGATATTTATTTATTTATCTAGTTTTTGGTGGTGCTTTTTCCGCCTCACTTGTACGTGATATTATTTTACAGACACACCTTGTAGTCACTGAAACTTACACCGTGAAGTAAAGCGCAATATCTTTTGGTTATCATGTACTCGTGTCTGGTGATTGGATATTAGAATATGCGTGGAGGATGTTCGATTTCTATAAGGTGCATCCCACGGAGGAGCACTGCGATCACCTCCTGTCTACCCGCATGTGTTTGTTCTATGGAGCAAGTGACGTCAATGGACACCACTGATGTTTCTTTTCTAGTGTAGAGGAATTATTTTATGCTTAGTCAGCAAAGTCTAATGGTTACGATAAAACACTCTGTTACAATTAAAGTTATATTTATAAAGACTAAGGTATGACAAGAACTTATACTCATACAACTACATAGCAAAAGATACAGCAATTTACTGTATTACGCCACACGAATTAGCGTGAGGGTTTGCAGCGCTAAACAATAATTCCACTGTGAACACACGACGCAAAGGCATTTTCAGAATAGTCCAATTAACTTGCAAGTGTCGTCTGAATGATGTGAATTAGCACTAGACGGCGATGAAGAATTCCTTGCCAGTGGAGAGTACAAGTGTTCCATTCCCGCCACCGCTTCTGGTCCTTCGAGGCGGAACGGTATCACGCTTCTCAATAAAGATCATATCTATTTTTACATTTTGGATGATTCTCCGTAATTTTGTAAGGAGAGCAATGAGGGAAATTTTCCATAACAACGTAAATTTCTCTCTCATTCTTCTGTGTCCTTCGTTTCCTCCTCATCCACCATCACCATCTCCTCCTCCCTCTCCTTCCCCATTTTTCTTTTTCTTTCTTTCTTTTTTTTTTTTTTTGGTGTATGTGTTTTAGTTTCGATATTGCCTCTCCCCTCCGTCACTTTGATAAGGGATCTTGGATTGGAGATGCAGCCATTAAACGAAGATGAATGGCAGGGTATGTCTATCTTACAGCTATCTAGTAACACCAGTCGTTCATTCACACACAAACACACACACACACACACACACACACACACACACACGCTACAAGAAAGAAAAAAAGAAACATTGATAAACGTCCATCAACTGTTTCTTCCTTTTCTTCTTCTTTTTTTTTTATCTACAATTGATACAAAAAGTGATCCCTGGAAACCCAGTGCATTTCTATGAATCGAATCTGATGAACTGCTATATCATGAACTTAGCAAAGACGAAGAATTAGCGATGTGATATGTGGAGGATGGTCAGGTACTGCTTTTTTTTCCTATTTTTTTATTTATTTATTTGTTATTATTATTATTATTATTATTATTATTATTATTATTATTTTCTTTTTTTCAGAATATGACATCGCTATTTTAGGCAACTGTACCTATCTGGCGCAGGACTGAAGGGTTGTGGTGGTTTGGCTGACAGTCAGTTAAATTCTCACTCCTGCATTTTGTAATATGTATACATATCAAAGGCTTTTGACACGAGTGGGAAAATATTTAAGCTCTTACAAATTCTAACTTATTCCATGCGCGTCACGTCCAGGACCAGATCACGCGGCTCATGCACGACCTGTCTGCTCGTATGTTCTCACGAATCCGAGGTAATGCACTTGACTTGTTACTGAATTGGATTTCTTAAAACTTCTCAAGCTCTTTTAGGAATTCACAAAATCTTACGTTTCGTAGATTTAGACTTTTCTTTCTCTTGATACGTTTCCTATGCATCTTTCCATGTTTTTTTTTTTTCCAAATGTCTACAACACTAAAATATAGTTTAATCATATTCGACTTTATTGAATTCAGTTTCTCCAAGTATCTCCAGCTTCTTTGGAGATTCACGTAACTTAATTTTCGTGGTTTAGAACGTCTCTTATATGCACCGTATTACATGTTTCTTCCAACCCTTTTGGCAATTTACATAACTTATCACAGTTTTAGTACGATTCTTCTTGATATATTTTCTATAGGAACATAAGAGAGGACACTACAATGCCTAGTTGACCTACATGAGGGAGCCCCTGAACCTAAGCATGGTACTACCGCACTATGCTCGCAGAATAATATGCCCATAATGCCTGTGATGAATTACGTCACACTTCAAGTATTAGAGGCTTCAGTGGGTTATTATTAAAGTTATCAAATTAATGCAATATACCATCACGCCACCACAGTGAAATATACCTTCATTTATACTGGCAACATTGTATTTGAAATCAACTCCGAAGGCAGAAACAGTATGTCAGTGTCACTAAATCACAGCTCAGGGGTTAACTGCTGTAAAAAAAAAAAAAAAAAAAAAAACTTACTCGGATTAACGTGACTTTGGAGTTTGTTGGCCGACGATATTATGTGCTTGCCCAGGTCAGTTCCTCTTATTGAGTTCAGTCCGTATGTAAACTACTGGTGTCGGGTGACTAAATTGCATAAAATAAAACAATACTCCCCGCGACATGAAACAGGAAAAAAATATGTATATAGTCGTTTGTATTTCAACTGTCAGCTATATTGTATTTGCCTTTTTTATTTTTTATTTATTTATTTTTTCTACAGAGACGCATCACCAAAATAGTAACAATTTCCTAGGTCATTTATTTATAGATCAAGATCCATATTCATAAACGTTCCTGCCTTTACCTTCACTAATCTAAACGGGCTCCAGTGAAAGTTAGCTAAGTTCTCAAGGGTGCCTCTGTGATTCCAGTGACGATACACCAAGGATTCTGCGCTAACAAAGGGGGAAAGAAAAAAAAAAAACCGTACTTGAAAACCGGACTAGTCATCAGTGGCCCTTGAAAATAAACCTAAGGAAAGTTCACAGTATACGAGTACGAATCCAAGTTTTCTATTTTTCTATTATAACTAACAATTAAAACATAAATAATTTCTTCTGACGAACTTTACTTTTGGTCTGATTCTTGTCAGTTTATTTATAGCTATGTGTTAGTCTGTTTTCCCTCCCACCAGTCTCTCTCTCTCTCTCTCTCTCTCTCTCTCTCTCTCTCTCTCTCTCTCTCTCTCTCTCTCTCTCTCTCTCTCTCTCTCTCTCTCTCTCAGCAATCCATACCCTTCGCTATCATTACCCCAATCGATAAACTGTAGCGAGGTGGAAATAAACGCATGATATTCTTTGCTGGATTCGTTAATACGGAACAATAGACACATTCCTGAAAAAAAAAGTTAAGTACGAAAAAAAAAGGAAAAAGAAACGCCGATATTATGGACTTTAAGCTGCATTTTCAGTAATCCATATTCGCTAACACTGCGCGTGCCCAAATAAGTAGTATACACATAAATATACTTGTGGGATTAATACTGATCATAAAAAAAAACAAAAAAAACATGAGACCAACCTCCTCTTTATACAATACAGGCTCATTATCCTCGTAACTACTCGTACTACTTCGGCAGAGAGATAAAGACAGGGAAGGAAACATGCTGAAACACGAATCAATACCTCTATTCATGCTTCATCATCGACTTTACAACTTCACTACAAATCTAGCTAGCATTTATCTCCATCCTCGTTCGATCATGTTCTCGCCTCTACAAACACTTAATTAAAGCCCCATGCCGGTAAAGGTGTCGTTATTAGTATGTGAAGATAATGCCTGTTGCCTCATCTCGTTAGAAAGGGAGCCATAGGAGGTCATAATGCAGGGCTTGGATGAAGATGCCTACAGCTGTGAATAGATCCAGGGAGAATGTCGAGTGAAATATGAAATGAGAAGACTGTCGGTATTAGAGGATAGACAGACATGCAGCTCGACAAGGAGAGAGAGAGAGAGAGAGAGAGAGAGAGAGAGAGAGAGAGAGAGAGAGAGAGAGAGAGAGAGAGAGAGAGAGAGAGAGAGAGAGAGAGAGAGAGAGAGAGAGAGACGTATAAGAAAGGGTTATGAAAGAAAAAAAAAGTTCACGGAATATTAAGAGAATTACGTAACAAAGAGTACAAATAAAAAAAAGAAACATACTCGAATAAAAAATATAAAAAAATTCGCCATGCCAAAAACTAAACGGAGAAAGAAAAGGAAAACAAAAGAAGAACGATATACAAGTAATAAAAAAAATAACAAGAAGTAAAGAAAAAGGAAAGAAAAATCGCAATGCCAAAAGCTAAACGAGGAAGAAAAAATAAAAAAGAAGGAAAGGAAAACAAGAATGTCATTTCCTCTAGGCGTTTGGAGTCGGAAGTCTCGCCTTTTCTTTTAATACCGTTCACCCATTCACCTTCATCATTCACTGGCCGTTTTCTTCTCGCCCCGTTACGGCGTCTGAACCTCCTCTTCGATCAGGCGCCCTCGACCCGTGGCGGCGCAGTGGCGTGACCTGGCGGCGTTGACGGGCGGGGGAAGGGAGGAAGGGATGGGGTTGAGGTATAAGGGGGATAAGGGGGAGAGGATTGGGGCGGTAATGGCCTTGGGAGGTAGTGATGAAACGCGAAGAAAAAGCTTTATGAAACCGAAGTCTTATCTTGTCTCCTTTTCAGACAGTGTGTAGTTCGTTTTTCTTTACGTTCTTTTTCCTTTAAATTTCTCGATAGCTTTCTTTTTTTTTTCTTTTTTCTGTTGGTTGGCATGGTTATCTATATATTTATCTACATATCTATCTGCCTCTCTCTGTCTACCTGATTTTGCCTCCTCTCTCTCTCTCTCTCTCTCTCTCTCTCTCTCTCTCTCTCTCTCTCTCTCTCTCTCTCTCTCCATACGTTGCGTTCTTTACGGCGCTTTATGATTCAATGAGCCTCTGCGTAAATTTCTTTTATTTCCCAGTTGGGCCAAATAATTCCAGGATGTGTGCCATGTGAAGTCATAAGGACGAATAAGAAATGCAAACATATCAAGCGATGAAAGTGGATTTGAAATGCGCGAGTGCCTGCTCCAATATGCACCAGATTTATAGGGACTCGGAAGTGAATATATACCTGCCTCTCTGATACTACCAACCACCGCGCTAGGTGAACACACTGGGAAGGTCCTGCGGTGAGGAAACGATTAGCAATTCTCCTTACACTAACGCAATGAACGCAGTACTGAGGGTAGCATACATAATAGATAATTTATGAGAATTGAGGGGTGAAGGGTATGGGAGTGTGGACAGTAAGGAGAAAAGCGTGGTTTAAAGTCCCAAGAGTTTTATCTCACATGGTATAAAAACAAAGAAATGGCATGCACTGATTAGACAAACGTACGTATGCACAGATCCTATTCTTAAACGTTTCTGCGTCTTAACAAGATTTCTAACAAGATCCACTTGATTATTGTGGTTTTCAAGGATACGTTCGTGATTCTTAGTTGTAGTTTAACAAGAATCCTGTACAGTCAACGGGAAAAAAACAAAACATCTATGAGAATCTAAATAAACATCTGTGGCCTCTGAAAGCAATTATAATACGAGAACAGTGGTACATAACATGGGCACAGTGTCGCAAACAAGTGCAATGGAAGCAACTGGATGAATATGCATTTTCGAATTGGCGATTTAAGTCACGATCTTTTGATTAAATGAGAAATACATAAACCAAATTAAACTTTTCTCCATTAAAAGGGAGAAAAAGGTAAAATATTGCACCTGTTAGACACGATAATCGAAATTACAAAAAAAAAAAAAATAAATAAATAAATAAAAGGAAAAGAAAGGAATTTTCAAACTCAGACGAAGACGAATTCAGTTACACACAATATTTGATACTTCTTGCAGTGCTTCCAGTGCGGGCCAGCTCCCTAAGGCGCATCTTTACGTCCAAGACCATGAACTTGTTAAGAGATAAGACAAACTCGATCTCCGTCTCCGTCCCGTCCGCACCAAGACAGACAGAGGTGCAGTGAAGTGTTTGTCTGTCACCACTTTGTGTTTCTTCTACGTTGAGTGGCTGACACGCGTACTTAACCGATCTATATGTGTGTGTTTTTGTACTTAAGTAACTCTCGATCTTGAGACATGACTACATGTTCCGCATTACATTCACATTGATGTTTGGGATACTTCTCAATGTACATAGCTTGGCCTTATAAATCAACTGTCTTTAATTGTAGTTACACGTAGTCATAACAGGCTAATAAACATTCATAATGCCAAACTGTATCAATGATCATATTTCTCTCTCTCTCTCTCTCTCTCTCTCTCTCTCTCTCTCTCTCTCTCTCTCTCTCTCTCTCTCTCTCTCTCTCTCTCTCTCTCTCTCTCTCTCACATACATAATCTAATGAAACATTTTCAGAAATTCTTGACTGAGTTTCATATCCTCCCAAGCAGCCTTGTGTTGAATATTTGCGTGCATTTCAACATTTTCTTATAGCTTCCTGCGACGTAAAGCATTAATTATGTATCTGCTCCTCGTACCCTGATGTAACCTTGCTGTACACCACCCTGGCTGCGTGGTATTCAAGCAATCATTAGGTTCAAAAGCGAGATAAAAATAAGTTTGCTCTTTTGAGATAGTTTCAAAGATATTTTGTTGCATCAAATATTTAGAAGCACTTAGGTGTCCCTTGGTGTAGCCGTGGCTGGTGCTCACCAGGCTCAAGCTTTAATTAACAAGAGCCAGCGCCGGCAAGGCGTTCACAGCGATATGAAGACCAACGCGCAAAACACTTACGTCCGAGATGATTTTATTATCCACGTCAACAAGAGCTTCCGTAAGGAGTGTGTCATAGCGGTCTTGAGGTGTGTGTGTGTGTGTGTGTGTGTGTGTGTGTGTGTGTGTGTGTGTGTGTGTGTGTGTGTGTGTGTGTGTGTGTGTGTGTACTACTACAGCTACTATTATCACTAAAAATACTGCAAGCAATAACAATATATATATATATATATATATATATATATATATATATATATATATATATATATATAATATATATATATATATATATATATATATATATATATATATATATATATATATATATATATATATATATATATATATATATATATATATATAATATATATGTGATATAAGCATCGTGTGGCAACAATATAATCCAATCTTAGTGTACGTTTTTTAGGGTACAGCAGAAGGAAAGTACTTGCTGTATCAGAAAATGCTATCTGACAACTGCGTAGCCTACACCCGAGGTGCTACCATAACAACCAGCCTCTTGTGAGTCAAGTGTCTGGCCTTCCTGACGTGACTGTTCGTCCAAAATAGCATGCACATTTTCCTGTACACAAGTAAGGTTTGGGCCTCAAAACAGCTGAAGCAGCCATTTTACTATTGCTTCTACTTCTACTTCTATTCCTCCTCCTCCTCCTCCTATTACTACTACTGCTAGTATCACAACACCCATCATGTTTATTCTCCTGTTCTAATCGCTATAAATGTATATATAAATATAAACATAAATATAAATCAGCCCACACTTAATCCAATCGAGTAAAAATATACTGTTTTTTTTTTTTTTTCCTCGCTCTCTAGGAAGCAATGTCCTCGATAATCCTGTTGAAGATTTGGAATCCAAAACTGGAGGGTCCAGGAAAACAAGTCGCTTTTTTCATTCACGTGTTTCCCTCCTGACTCCCCACAATACATTATTTTGGCTGAGGCTCTCTCGACCACAAGGAAAGGTGACCATCGGAGCCTCGCATCCAACCAAGCGAGGAATGGTGAACAGCAGGAGGTCTATAAAAACAAATAACGATAGGAGAGTCTGCCACATTGTGTCCTTTTGTGACCAGAAATAATACTAGGGACCAATTATAATAGTGTCACTTTATTTATGTTACTATACTTCATATTAGCTGGGCGGAAGGGACAGTGTGGTTGCTATTGTTTGTATGTTTTCCGAGCAGAGAATAATTTAATATCTGTAATGTAAGAGTCGCGGCGGCGCCAGGAAATTTGTGCGTGGTGTCCTTAAGCGTACTTTATTGATTTAATTGTTGGAGAAAAATAGATTAAGTAAATAAGTTAGTAAGCAAGTAAGTAAGTAAATACGTACTACTACTTCTACTACTACTACTACTCTCTCTCTCTCTCTCTCTCTCTCTCTCTCTCTCTCTCTCTCCTCTCACACACACACACACACACACACAGAGCGTCTCAATATATCAATGAACATTATGAGCCAGTTTTTGCCACTGCCTAATGACCACTGACACTTAATAAAGTTGGTGAATTTGTGTCTGTATAGTCTCGTAAATGGTGTTTGCCGTTTTGGTGCAATATTATTAGTGTGGTGGTTAATGTATGCCCATTTTTCCTACAAAGGTTAGAATTCTGTTTTCCTCTTGCGACAGTCTTCAGTACCTGGGAAGTATCGAAAATAAGAGCTTTTTTTTTTTTTGTCCAACATTGGAAATCTTGAAATTTAAAAACATTTGTCTACCGTAAGAAAAATGAAGTAGTGAAAGAACTACCTGATTATCTTCCGAGAATATTTATATGATCTGTTCTTTGCCTTTTTTTGCCTTTTTATCTCCTCTCTGAAAACTGATGAATATTTTTTTTTATATGAGCTGTTTCACACTAAGAAAAGTGAAGTAGTTGAAGAGCTTTATTATTATATTTAAAGGGTATTTATATGATTATCTTCTTAACTATTTGCTTTTCGAATATTGTAAAGAATGACAGGAACGAAAAAAAAAAGAGGAAATGATTGAATATAAAAACATGAATCTCGCTCTAACAAACTACATTTTGCTAATAACTTTGCTAATTAAGTTGATAACTAAACATTTGAACCAAATTTACTATTTTTTTTTTCTGAAGAAGAAGAAGAAGAAGAAGAAGAAGAAGAAGAAGAAGAAAAAGAAGAAGTGAACACCCACCACACTCGCGGGTTCAGCTGGTCAATGTGTCCCGTTGCAAGATTGATGTTCGAAGGGTGTCTGTCCCGTGCTGACGCCACCGCCCTGTGGACCACAATGGGTGTGTGTGAGGCTACTGGCTACCGCATCCACTCAACAGAATACAGACCACCTTCAGTGCATACAAAGGGGATATATCACTTGAATTATCTTTTAGTACTGAAAATGAAATCGGGACACACGCACACAATGAACAAGTGAACGATTACCTTTCCACAATCAAACATCAGCATCACACTCTTCTTACGTGTGGCTGTCAAGAAGCAAGGCAGAAATTGTTATATCTATTATGTCTTCCTAATGAAAGTGAATAAAATAAAAGAAAGACTAAAAATAAAACCACACACACACACACACACACATTATATATATATATATATATATATATATATATATATATATATATATATATATATATATATATATATATATATATATATATATATAGATATATACGAGTATATATATATATATATATATATATATATATATATATATATATATATATATATATATATATATATATATATATATATATATATATATATATATATATATATATATATATATATATATACTACACAAACTGTACAATAAAAACACAGGACCTTACACATTGTTTAATTAAATAATAACATTTGCACGAGCAAAAAAGGGGCAACTTTATTTCGTTCAAAACTGAGGCCCTACATGGTCGAAAAACTACAAACAAAACCCATGTTTTTCCCCTCAAAGTTTAACGTAGCGCTCAAATGTTGATAAATTTAGTTATAGTTGCCGAATGCATAAAAAAAGTTTGTTTTTTAAGGCAACTATCCGCGAATCTAGAAACACAATTTTCTTCATCGATACATTAAAGAAAACGACATTATATTGTCATTTGTGCATTATATTCCCTGGCTCAGGTCTTGTACAAGACTGGTCACTCTCGCTAACTCTATTACATTTAACAGTGACTGTATTAATCAAAGTGTCCTCAGGCTCAGAGCACTGTACCTGTTAGATTAAAATTAGAATATTTCGAATCAGATTGGTTTGAGATATAATTACTTTAATATCTCAAACCAAAGATTTCAAATTACAGCTATATATATCTATATTACTGAAAAGTTCAAGTTTCACAAATGACAGCTTGTTAATGAAGTGGAGTAATTATAATGTCTAATGTAATGCTTTTCTTTTCAGGCTGCGTGTGTGTGAGGGATTTATGTTTAATGCACGCGATTATTCGTACGTTTAGAGAGAGAGAGAGGAGAGAGAGAGAGAGAGAGAGAGAGAGAGAGAGAGAGAGAGAGAGAGAGAGAGAGAGAGAGAGAGAGAGAGAGAGAGAGAGAGAGAGAGAGAGAGAGAGAGAGAGAGAGAGAGAGAGAGAACGCATTTTCGTGCCTTTTTAAAGAAAAACAACAAATGCTAATGCTACAAAACCCTACAACTATACAAGCATGCTGTGGCCATCGCTTCTTCTTACTACAAGCTTAGAAAATGAACCAGTTGTGTTTTTCTTCTTCCACTGATGAAACTTTTAAGACCTTAAGGATCACGCACTATTAAGATAAAAAAGTCATCAAATACAGGTTCTTCACTTTTAATCTTATTTTCTGTATTTATTGTCTACTTATTGTTAATACTTCTGTTAACCGTAGTTTCCTAAATTTGATTAAAAAAAATATACGCACAAAAAGCTAATACATGACGATTATTAATGCGTTAATTACTATGACGGTCCACTAAGCATGATAACGATAATATTTGCTCGACAGTTTGCTTCTTTTGTGTGGCGTAATTTACATGTTGGCTACAAACCAATTTCGTGTCATATGCATTACGTTAATTAAATGAAAGGACAACATGTCAACATGAAGAACACGTAGCACACTTACCGTTAACGGTGATTATAAAGATTCTCATAAGTGAACATAAAGGAGGCATTGAAACTATTACATATCTATTTAGTCTAGGTTCCTTATTTAAAGACTATTTATGTATGTGTACATAAAGGGTGTAACACGAGTTTCTGCAAATATTGCAAGAGGTGAAAGCACACACATCCATTCTGAGGCCTTGTTTAGCTGTTTTATGAAATTCAAATGTTGAAGGACGACCGATACGACAGCCTGCCAGGCATCCAAGGCCGGATGTGTTGACGCGCATGTCCGCTGGTGAAATTGTGAATTATTCATTCATGATTTCTACAAGATTTGGAGCATCACAGTATCCAATAATGAGACAAGTGGTATTACATTACGCAAGTTTGCTATAAACGATAAATAAAATAATACTCTACGTAACACCATGCTCGCCTGGACAACGAGGGAAACAAAAAAAAGAGACAAAAAAAAAAAAAAATAAAAATAAAAATAAAATAAATAAAAAAAAAAAAAAAAACTGCCGGCAATGCCATGCACTTGTAGTAATGTGATGTGTGCGGACATGGTGTTTCTTCGCCAGGGATATCCGGCCGGCCAGGCCGTTGTCAATGTCTCGCCTGGCCAAACTTGAATTTCATAACACGGTTGAACAAAACCTCAAAAAGCAGCTATGCATACATACATACATATATAGTCATTATCGGTCTGAAGTCCAATTACTGCATATAAGTTGATTTTTTAATCTATAATATAATATACGAGTATATGCACATGTTCCACGAGAATTTAATGCACACGTTATAAAAACTTGTTCATCTCGAGAGAACAATGTGGTGCATTAAGTACACTTAAGCCACAATGAAAAATTTAGTTAAAATGTAACAAATAAATATATAATTACCCAGAGCCTCACGCAGTAAAACACTAAGGTCTTAAACTTCGATGTTCATCATTTGAGACTGCTTGCCGTCCATCAATCCAGTTTCCTTTATCTCTTATCATCTTGTCTGGCTCGTCGTTTTTCATACTTTCTTTCACTATCAAATTTAACATATATTCAATAAATATATAATATTTTTGTTACATATGTAGACTAAATAACTAGAAACAGATTTGTACCAAATACAAACCAATTTAAACGCGCACGCGTGTGTGTGTGAATAATGGACACTCTAAATTAAGTACAAATCGAATTAATTTTGCTAGGGAAACTAGAATTTGGCTTAAGGGTTGTCAAGATCATTTCTCTCCCGTTTCAAATTTGCAAAGGGTCTGGTATATAAGAAACCGGTAAAGTACTTAGGCATAATATTTCAAAATATAAATTTCGCCATCATACCTGTAATTCATTCAAATCGTGAGACGCTCACTGTGGTAAAACTGACAAGCTATAGAAGCCTCAACCATATATGCAAATGAAAAGTCAACGATGCAAAAGGCTGACCTTCTAACTCAGATTAGAGGTCACGAATTACAGTCGTATTACAGTTTAGGAACGGACTCATTAGTAACAACTGTTTAAGTAACGGAAAATTATTTACGGTAAAATGGATGCGCTTGTAAAACTAGCGACACCGTTATGTGCTTACTCAGTACAAACTATGGAATGCTCTACCTGGTTGAAGGCCATGCTTTACATCACCATCATCCGGGTAAAGAACCGCACTGACTTCTTGATATTTCTTTTTACAATATTCATTAAAGTGTACTTGTAGCGTAGATATAAAACCAGGCCCTGTTTAGTCGCAAACAAAGAGATAACCAGTAACATTCTCCTCTGACAGTCAAAGGAGTGACTAAAAACCAAGTCAATGCACATGTTACGATGTCACGTGGCGCCCGACATAAGACTGACCCACCACATCATCTGACCAAGGATTTGAGCAGTGACACTCTTCCATTTGAGCCCACCAGTGACTACAGACGCACACTTCACAGGTTCCCAGACGGCCTAGGTTGCGATAAAATTTCAAATCTGGTCAAACAGTGGCTGTGATTTGGCCTGTTGGGGATAATGCTGTCCAAACAGGCGGCGGCTAACGAGGACAGTCATCACCCCGCCCTCACTCAGAGGCTCCCGCCCTGCCTCTGCCTCGCCTACCTCGGGAATATTTTAATTAGGGCACAATGAGAGGCTGGCTCTTCATCAGCAGGATTCGGGAGGAGATAGAACTGGCGAAAAAAAAAAAAAAAAATGGAAATTAAGCCGTATTTCTATCCGTATGTTTATCTATCTATCTATCTATTTATCTATCTATCTTTGTCAGTCTGCCTGCTTGGCTGTCTGTTTGTCTATGTATCTAGACACCTTTCTAGTTCTGCATTTATCTACTCATTTGTGCGTGCATTTAATTACCTACTAAGAAATTTATTATATCTATCTACCATTGTTCTATCTATCTATCTATGTTTATCTTTGCCAATCCATTTGTTGCATGGTCTACCTTTGAACATTCTCCAAGAAGGAAGAGAATGACAAAGGGTATGAATAAGTACACATGCTACAATGCAAGTACTTTTCATTGACCGGAAACTCCATGAAACAGAACAAGATGTGAACTGATTTGGAATAATAATGAAAACAGAAAACCCAAACCTTACCGTCGTATTCTTCCTAAATAGGTAAAAACAGACACAAAGGAATTATATTTAGAGGAAGGCGAAAGAAAATAGAATAAATAAAGTCTGTCCATATGTGTACTTCTGTAACTCTCTCTCTCTCTCTCTCTCTCTCTCTCTCTCTCTCTCTGAAGGGTGTAAGGAAGGAAAATTGGTTGGCTGGGTAGTGGAGTGAACGGTGGTAGGGTGGAGTCGAAGAAAAGTGATCGAGTCCAAGTGAGAGGAGGGAAGAAAGAGAGGAGAAGGCAAGAAAAAAAGAAGTGAAGGGAAAGTAAGAAAAAGGGAAACAAAGCAACGGTAGAAGTGAAGTGAAGGGAAGGAGAGCTCGGGTCGTGGCCATGGAGGGGAGAGTTTTGGGGGCCCAGGGTCGTAAGAGCTGCCACGCCTCGGTATTGACCTGTCACCTCTCTCGGTCGTAAGTCGTGACGAAAGCGCGGCGGAAACGGTCCCGAGAAAACCTGCACAAATTCTGAACTTCTTTTTTCCCTTCCGATGCTAAAAATTTCCGACCCCCCTCCCCCCCAGCCAGGCAGCCCTAATATTTGCTTCCCTATCGACGGCTATGGACTCCCTGAAGAAAGGGTTTAAAACAACGTATTGGGTAGTCAAGAAACAAAAGACCATTACCCAGACGGCTATACGACCTATATTTCTAGACGTTTGCCACCAAAACGCCCTAATGGCTACTGGCTCGGGTATAAGGGTTGGGTGGTGAGAGGTAAGAGGCAGGGCAAAATGAGCTGCAGAACTGGAGTTAAGATGGGAAAGAAGAAGCTTGCAGAAGAAAACATAAAATAGTTCTTGCACAGCTAAATTTACCATAGCAAAAGTGGAGTGGCTGAGATAGAGGAACTGCTCTTACAGTTTTACCTTTCTTCAAGAGAAAGAGGTTGAGAAACAACAGGGAAAGCACAGCAGTTGAAGTAATGTCAAATATTTTTACTCCAAATATGATAAACGGGCGATGAATTTTGATCACTACCACTAAAAGACATCCATAGATCGGTGAAAGCCGCGCTGATTCTATAACTTTTCCTGGTGTAAATTTAAGATCTTTGATTTGTAAGTAAACACCCAGTGAGCGAGTTTTTGAGAAAAAAAAAAAAAAATTCTAGAATTTATCCAATTGATTCCAAGAACTAACTTTTTACCAGATCCGCTATTTCTCGTTTTAGCTTTCGGTTCACTGGAAAAAAAAAAAAACGCATTTGTAAAGAATGGAAAAAAAATACACACACACACAAAAGCATTGGTTGTATTGAGCGGCTGAGTGTGGCGCCTCACGCCTACGTGATTCAAGGGGGGGGGGGCGGGGGGAAGCGGCCAAGAAAGAATGAGGAGCACGGCACGGAAGAAAATACACGAAATGAAATTGTGTGATATCGCCAATTTTTGCCAGAAACAATGAAAGGAAAATTCAAAAGGAAAGGTACGTCACAAAATGAAACAATGAAAGTGAATAATGGTAATAATCTAACTGACAAGAGCATTATACATGTGTGTGTGTGTGTGTGTGTGTGTGTGTGTGTGTGTGTGTGTGTGTGTGTGTGTGTGTGTGTGTGTGTGTGTGTGTGTGTGTGTGTGTGTGTGTGTGTGTGTGTGTGTGTGTGTGTGTGTGTGTGTGTGTGTGTGTGTGTGTGTGTGTGTGTGCGTGCGCGTGCGTGTAAGTCTGCACGCGAGTCGTTCATATATATATATATATATATATATATATATAGAGAGAGAGAGAGAGAGAGAGAGAGAGAGAGAGAGAGAGAGAGAGAGAGAGAGAGAGAGAGAGAGAGAGAGAGAGAGAGAGTTACTAATACCGTCACACTCATCACACAAGGTGAAGGGAAGCGTGCATTTCCTCAACAAAGTGAATATTTCTTTATTACATTATCTATCTTTTTACTTACTCTAATTAATGTTCGTAAGTCATCCTTAGGTATACAAAATCAAATAACAGTGATAGCGGTGGAGAGGGTTTTCTTTCTCCCTTATCAACCTCCTAACTTACAACATTGATACTTTCATAAAGTGTTCACATTCTTATCAATTTTAATTAATTTTGAAGCTTGTTTCCATTCATCAAAAAAAAAAAAAAATAAATAAAATAAATAAATAATTGATATCGATTTGTCAACTTCAGATAATTCAATACCAATTTTTTTTTTTTCGGTTATCGATATCGGCCTCACAAGTTGCACTGATCTGATTATCATTATGAAAGCCAACCTTTTCAATATCAGTGTCTAACAGTTAGCGATGTCAGGAAAACACGCCAACACCAACACCAATAATAAAAGTGTAACAAGAAAACAATCAGTAACAGTTAAAGCGGCAGCTGCAACAACAACAACAACAACAACAACAACAACAACAACAACAACAACAGCATTGACAGCGAACATACAGACAACCTCCTTGTAGCACAAACTGGGAGATGGTTGAGTTCGCGAAAGTGATCCATGATGCTATCAACCTTTTGTCACACCTATTAACTGGTTATCCTTCATTGCGTACATGACTAGCGATGACAAAAAAGAAATACATCACAGGTTCAAGTTCAGTACATGTGATGTCTATAGATTATTTTTATTGGTGTTCTTGGTAAGTATTTTTCATGCAACGGGAAGCCGATTCCAAAGGGACCAAAGTTTGCTATGTATCCTGAATATTGGACAGACGCAGCGCAGAGAGAAAGTAAAACAATTTTGGCTTCTGCATGCGGAAGGTGTAGGTAAAAGGAAAGGGAGAGGGAGAATGACAAATGACCCGAGGCCTGAACTCTCGGTGTAGTTTGCGGCAGACTTGACCTCACACACACCTCACACTTTCACGACCGTGGCCTAAGATGCCTCTCATAACCTTCAGCTTGTACACTTTTCACAACACTGAGCTCACACACTTCTCAGAAAATTTTTAGAACGCACAACACGAAATTTTTAAGCTTAGCGTATTAATCTAAGCTTTGTACGAGTGATTGCCGTCTTGAAATATACTATATGATAATTGTAGTAACTGACACTGGCAACAACCTTTCCTAAAAGATCGTATATTTTTATATATAAAAGTGTCGAAATCTACTAAGTTACAAGTAAAAGCAGAATTAAAGATTTCCGTGTATTACGTTTCACGTCAACAAATATATCTTAGAACTTGAAGTTTGGCCGTTCTTTTGGCCGGCCGTCTGTCAGCCTGGGGACAAAGCCTCCGCACGGTCCGTGTATTTTGGAAGCGCTGCGGCACGCACGCACCAAGAATTCCAATAGGTATTTGATACACTCCTCATACATAATTCAAAACTCGGCGTTAGAGCGTTGAAACAATTAACAGACTTGACTTGTCAGGCTACAATTTACCAAAGAGAGTCAACGTCTTTCTTGCAATTATGCTATTACTTGACAATGAGAGAATTATCCCTGGGCAGCAGCGTCTCATTATTATTACCTGGGGCGAGGACACCAATTAGTGGTGCTAATCTTCGTTGTCATGCCCAAATGTACGTAATGTCAGGATGCTTCACAGCTGATGAGACTGCGACCATTAGGACATGAATAGTGCACTTCCTGTCACACGTTCGTTTCTATCGCATAAAACACTACTACGCTTTCCAGGTTATGTGAAGCAAGATCATATAATTCTGTATTTTCCACTGCCTAGGATCCATCGCCAAAATATTCAAGATATTTGGTGAGTAAATTATTAGAATTATAGCAAAAGTAGTAATGACCAACGCAAGTTCTTCACGAGTAAATGTAATTATCAAAATTTTATCATCATCGACCAAAAGGATGACTATCTCATGCCTTTTTTTTCTTGTGATTCATCATAATGGGAGGTGCAAATGCCTTGCGAGGACACCTCTGACCTACGGGTGGCGAGAAAGGGAACGGCTGATTAAATCTTTAATATTGTTTGTGATTTGATAACTGATTAATTAACGAACTCAAGTGCTTGCATGTAAGCAGAGGACACCTTTAGAACGGGTCGTGTGTTGTAGCGCTTCATAAGCCAAGGAAAATCTCGCTGGCCACATATGGCACATAACACTACGCACTGTCATCACGTGTAGTGGACCTTAACTTAAACCTGAGGGCTGCTGAAATCACCACTGAATCCCTTGAGTGGGGTTATGTAAATGGGTACTTTGCTCCCAAGAGGTGCGTGACCCTCGAAAAGTTTCGGAGCCACTCGACTGTCTGATACAATGAGCTGCACAAGAACACCCTCGATGAGGCCATGCAGCGGCTGTCTTACCTTGATACTGCTATGATGGCTCCCTAAGAAGGTTCATAAAGCAGCAAGACAGGAGCGATTTAATTTACAAAGCTCCTCTTTTCATATCTTATTCCATTTTGTGATTTTAAACATTTAAAAAAATGTATTATTTCAAAGCTTTAAAACTTTATATAAAAAAAAAAAAAGACAAAAAACATGTAGAACGTTTTGAAGGCTTCTGAACGATAGATTAATCGTTATCTTTAAAGATCTATATATTTAGTGTGACTTGTAGATAGCTAAGAAAAATAGTAAGTAGATTCATGGCATCACAACACTGAATTTTCCTATAGTAATGAAGAGACAAGTTAATAAATCAACGAAAGGCGCGAAACGAACACATCATGAAATTACAACTGTAGCTATATCCCTTTTTATTCTTAAAAGAAAGAAATAACTTGGCACAAAATTTGAGAAGGATGGTTAGTGTGTGTGTGTGTGTGTGTGTGTGTGTGTGTGTGTGTGTGTGTGTGTGTGTGTGTGTGTGTGTGTGTGTGTGTGTGTGTGTGTGTGTGTGTTGAGCAAGCTGGAGGCTGGCACGGGTTAACGGAAGATTTTTTTGTGAAGTGATAATGATTAAAAAGATTAAAACTTTGATCTTTAGGAATGCATTTCAACGTAAAGGCAAGCAAAAGTAAGCAATTCCATTACAAACTGTGGACACGGTCAATGCGGTTATTCACGATATTATGAAACCTTTGATCTCTAATGGAGGTATGAGTGTTTTGGAAGAGATTGCAAATGTCGTTAGTTGAGTTAAAGGCTTCACTGAACAAATATGAGTCTGGCACATTGACCTTTTCATGTATATTCGTTATTGTCTGTCTGATTTATATATAAATAAGAAGGTGTGAAATAAATTAATACTAAATAATAAGAAACTTCATTGAATAAACTACGGAATAAATTCATAATGAGATATTCGAAAACTTGCAATTATATGCGAAATAATTTTGCAACTGTAGTGTTTATGAGTTCATTAGAGACTAAACTGCTCTTCCACTATTTCAGGTAGTCTTGAATAAAGCAGGGTTGAAGATGTGATGTGTGCGTGTGTGCGTGCATTTTTTTCTTTTATGATTAAAGAGATGCTGGAGATTACAGGAATTTTCAAAGGGATTTTCATGACTTTAGTTTAGGTTAAGAATAATTCTCCAACATCGATTAAAAGACCCATGGAAAGCTGTCTAATAACCACTGTGGCCTTTGAAAACAGTTCTAATGAAAGAATTGAGTCTTAAAACATCAGCACTGAGCTTCTTAATTACATGTCCTTCCTTATTTCATGCTGCTAAACGGCACGTAAGCTATTTTCTGCTGATCTTCTATTCATTCTCACATCTTTTAATTCTATTCCCACAAAAGTTAACAGGCATTTTTATTTCGTTTCCATTACTCAAAATTCTTGAACATTCAGCCTCTCTCGCTTTCTTTTCCTCCCCGCTTCCTGTCACTTAATATTCCATCAGAGGGGAGCATGACCGCACCTGAGGAAATAAAACTGGTATTCATTTTTCCCATGCGTCTGTGTGTCTAACGGATCCTCTCTTAGTGGCACTGGTACTGTATTCATTTTATTTTCAGTGGAGATGATTCCCTCGTCGGAAGAAGACATATAACAAATATTTGATAGTCTTACTGGAGTGCAATTAATTATATATATATATATATATATATATATATATATATATATATATATATATATATATATATATATATATATATATATATATATATATATATATATATATGTATTAGAACTGTTAGCAATGGTGGTGGTGGTGGTGGTGGCGGTGGTGGTGATGATGATGATTATGATTATGATGATGATGACGAGGAGGAGAAGGAGAAGGAGGAGGAGGAGGAGGAGGAGAAGCAGTAGGAGGATGGCGATGTTGCTGATAATGATGATTTGGATACACTAATAATAACAAAGATGAATCAGTGACAACAACAATAACAACAACAACAACAACAACAATAATAATAATAATAATAATAATATCTGTAATAATAGTAAGATTAATTATGAAAACAAAACAGCCTTATAATAAATATTCGCTACTATGGTCATCCCTCGGCATAGGCGGATCTGGTGGGGCACTCCTGACTTGCCCTCGACTTTACTGTTTCACTAAATAATGTTCACTCAAAGTTTCTCTCTCTCTCTCTCTCTCTCTCTCTCTCTCTCTCTCTCTCTCTCTCTCTCTCTCTCTCTCTCTCTCTCTCTCTCTCTCTCTCTCTCTCTCTCTCTCTCTCTCTGTAACAGGTAGCCTGGCTCTGGCAATAAACTGTGCACCGCAACGCGCCATTCAATATGGACCATTTCTTATTCATCTGATGCATATACACAAAATGACTCCAGGACTGGTCTCCATACTTTATGTTAATTCACTTCAGCCTTTCTGAATACCAGACAGAGGTAGTAAAGTTTATTTGCTTTCAAAACATACTCTATGAAATTTAAAAAAGAAAGTGTTAATTAATGAGAACAAAGGCCTCCATTCCTTCCCAAAGGTGACCGAAAGCATACTGAACTTTGTCTCTCCCAGTGAAATGTCGCCGTCAGAATTAAAAGCATGCGCTTGTACATCTTCAGATCCCATTATTGTGACGTATGGCTACATGAAACATTTCCTGACGAACCAGGAAGAATGTGACTCATCTTTCCTATCTGGCCAATGTGATTTCCCATCCATGAACGACCTAAGTAACTTTATAAGTAAAAATATAATGGTGTATGAGTATGTGGTGTGTGTGTGTGTGTGAGACAAACACACACACACACACACACACACCATCCCATCCCACACGCAACAAATTTTTAATAAGACCGAGCAATATATTGAATGTGTTAAGGGCAGAACACCATGGCCGCAGCTTAAAGATGACTTGCCGTCTCGTCTAGCAACGGGCAGAGACTTCTGTCCATGTCCCGGAAGAAGGCTAACCATCCTCGGCCTGCTATGCTCTACGTCTCACCGCCTGAGTGTCTCTTTGTCGGGCAGCGACCTATACCAGAAGCGCCGCTGTGCTTCCCTCATATCACAGCACCAGGGACGCGTTAACGTGCACCTTAAGGCAGACTGTGTGTGTGTGTGTGTGTGTGTGTGTGTGTGTGTGTGTGTGTGTGTGTGTGTGTGTGTGTGTGTGTGTGTGTGTGTGTGTGTGTGTGTGTGTGTGTGTGTGTGTGTGTGTGTGTGTGTGTGTGTGTTCATAATCATATAATTTTATTTACGATATTGAGAAATAAAACTAAAGACAAGTGCTAAAGTGAACAGAAGCGAAAAAGAAAGAAAATCATAAATGAATAAATAAACAAACAAGTAAATGATATAAAATAAGATAAAAGCAAATAATAATAATAATAATAATAATAATAATAATAATAATAATAATAATAATAATAATAATAATAACATAATATAAACAAATGAATAAACAAGAAAACACTCAACACTCATATATGATAAATGACTGTCAAACGATTTGCACAATGCTGCCTACAAGTGCGTAAACAATCTTGCATTTAGCAAACTGTGCTTCAGTAAAAAAAAAAAAAAAAAAAAAAAAAAGAAATGACCACATTTTTTTTTTTAAATATTTGTAATAATAGATCGGGCATTAATTATGACTAAAGCAAGACGTTTCCATTTATCAATTTCCTTCTGAAACTAAACTGACCAAAGGTTTTTCTTTAACTGACATTTTGGGAGCATGATATTTAGAGGGGGGCTCTTTTCCCATTTTTCTTCTTAGTCCTCAGCTCGTCTCCTTGACATGTAAATAAACTACACAAGTAAATTTTATCCACGAAGATTCTTCCACGACATTCTCACACAAAGTAACTCCCATGATAAATTTTCCAACTTAACCTAACATAGTTTACGTGAGATGATTACTCTGTAGAATCTCATGAGCGAAATGTCCGCAGGGAAATTTATCAGCAATGACTGTTCCTGCATTCTTGAACGTTTCGCGCCTTATTTCGACTACATTCAATACGCCGTACTAGAAGTTATTGGAGGTTTCAAGAGTGTTCAGATGATTCAACAAGTAGATTAACAAGGATTCTACATCACCACTGGCAAAAACACCCTATGAGAACCAACTAATCAGCACGGTGGCCTTTGGAGAAGGTCTTCGTGAGAGCAAAACATTCAACAATAAGAACTCATGGGCAAGACCTTGTAGGGAGAGATTGGATCAGCAACGTGCTGCACTGGCGTGACATCTGTCGGTGCATACTGGAAACATATTTTTAACATTGATAAATCACCAATGATGCCACACCGACCATAGCATACATATTTGAGGTAATGAGGTTCAATCTAACCATTAGTACAGTTAGTGTGGCAATAGGGAATAGATACAATGAGAAAACACTTTGAGTACTTCGAGTGATTGCAGATAACGAAAGCAGGAAATGCCTCCCTTATCTTAAATGGTTTTCGTAATCTGGATATTCACAGGTTATTTCAATTGTGACTACCTTTGTTAGTTGTAGAACGGAAGATGCGTCGTATTAAATAAAAAGAAAAGTATAATGTTATGAACACACCAACTCCACCACCCGCGATAACCATTACTGTTCCCTGAAATAAAAAAAAGTTATCGTACGTGTCATTGCTAAATATTTTACACTGAATATTCAAAAGTATTCGCCCGCCTAAGAGTAAAATCGTGTTACTGAAATTCTTCCATGAGTGTGGCCTCCGAGACTTTCTTCCTTAAAACTCACTGGAAGGTCACATGCTTATGGTTGGATAATTGCACCATTAACCTTAACAACTGCTCCATCACGACCATTATCTGGAATGGGCACGCACCAGCAAGACGATCGGTGTCATGGCCGAGATTATATATGTACCTCCTGTGGTCGTCATTACCCTCGCGCCGGAGTCTTGTTGCTCGCAGCGGGACTCGCGGCGCTGCCCGGCGTGAGACGGGACAAGCAATCGCGCCACTGTCTTATCATATAAATATTTCCTTCTCCATCAAAAACTAACCCAAGCAATGATCGTTATAATTGTAAACTGCTTTATACACAGCGCATCTCGACGTGATCATGGTGAGTCGCGTGTGGCCAACTAGTATGCCAATTATTCTGCCTCTGCACAGGGAGAAGAAAAAAAAAAAAAATCGCTGCTATGATAACACTGGAGTATTCGTTCCTTGCTTTGATTGACAGAAATGGTCAATTTTAGTTACGCTTGCTTGGAGAAACGTGTTTTCATAATTATCCTCCGCCCTTGCCCTTGCTATGAATGACGCATACGTATATACATGTGCTAAGTTTCTTGTCATGGCTGAGACATACACGTGAGGCTGATAATATGACAGTGCTGGAGTGCTACAAATTAATACTCAGTACCATGGAAATATGTCAGCACAATGGAGTAAATCAAGTTACAATATGCCGCATGCTCTCCAAACTTAAGGCTTCATGGAGATTGCGTCATGCCCCGCCACAAACAAGGAAGCGTGGGATTCTGTTTCCTTAACTGGCCTGCTGTAGTGGTGGGATTTTTCTCCAACTGACGCTTTATGTGAGCCAAAGTCCTATCACTCATCTTGGGACGCCATTCCCTACCATGTTTGTGGCGGGGTATCCCACGCTCACAAGAAGCCTTACACTTGGAGCCAAGCGAATTGTAACTTGCTTTACGCCATTCTGCTGACGTAATTCCTTGGAACTCGACCTTGATTTGTTGCACTTAATCACGTGACTAAAAGCTTCTCGTACACATTGAAGCTTGAATATGTAGGTTATTAATAATGAAATCTACGAGAGGATTAACTTTGCTATTCAAGGCTGCAAGGATGCCACTAGGTAGTTCGGAAGTTCGGAATGAGCTATAAGACGTACGTACGTAGAAGAATGTATGTATGTAGCAGGGGCTGTTCATACGATGAGTGAGTTGACTAGACCAGCAGTCCATGCACAAAGCACACACGAGTCAGATCCCTTTGTGGCTCATTTTTGTGCACTTTTCATTATTTATAGATCTTATACTCATCTCCATCCAAAGCTACCGTATCTCGTATTCGTTGATGTATTTTCCCAGTCCCCAAACACGCAGATCTGTGGAGGCTTTGACATAGTCGGGAAGTGATTTGCGTAGGAAGCCGGTTCAGCACACCCAACAGCCTTCTCAGATTTTTACTACAGGGAATGTTAGTGAGGGAAGCAATATTCAGAGGAGTAAAGATCTTGTCTAGATGCTTTAATGTGTTCAGTCATTGTCATTGTCTTCCGGCAATGCAATTATTAGTGTTAATCGTCAAATAAAAGTAAGAAAGTTTTTAATAACGAATAATTAATGTAAAAGGTTATTGATTTTGGTTATGTGACCGTCATTTCAATTTTATTTCTACGATGTACAAGGGATAGAGAGAGAGAGAGAGAGAGAGAGAGAGAGAGAGAGAGAGAGAGAGAGAGAGAGAGAGAGAGAGAGAGAGAGAATTCTATAAAAGCGCACAAGCTGTACTACGTTAGAAACAGTTAAAGAAATGCTATAATAACACAAATAATAATAATTTGAGTACGATGTGGTAATAAACCCTTAATACAAAACAAATAATAAAGAAAATAGGGATGAAGAGCAATGAACGTGCCACGCCCAACACGAAGCAGAATCACAAATTGAGAGACGAAGATGAAACAAAGTGCAAAACTATCGAAAAAAAAAAGAAAAGAAAAGTAGTAGTGATGGAAGAAGGGAAATTAATGGGCAATTCGTGGTTCGTAGGGCAAGTGGAACATGTTCGAATCCCAGTGACGGTAGCGGACACCATAGTCACTCACTGGTCCCCCGCAAGTCGTAGGTTTCTTTTTGTGGCCTCGTACCAAGGGAAATACGACGGATAACACTCGCCTAAATGGGCATCACACGAGACGTATACGTGTGTAACCGCCAGGACCACTCTGTGCATCCTGTGCCATCTATTGTCCAAAGACCACATCAAACCAATAATGGATAAAAAAACAAAAACAAAACAAAACAAAACAAAAAGCAATAGAAATAAAATGCATGCACCACTGGCAGCCACGTGTAATTTACTTAGTTTGGTGCAGTGTAGCAAAAGGGACAAACATGATAGGCTTACAGCTGGGGACCAATGACTGCGTGAGGGGGAAGAAGCGTGACGCGACGAGTTCAGCTTCGTTAGAGAAAGTGAAAACAATATACATGACGCTGATCGCCCAGGTTACATATATTAACGACTGAAAGCAGCTAAAGGAGAGATACGTAAATAACAACTAAAAAGAAAACCGTGGTGATACAAGCAATGCACTGAGATGATCATAAACTGTCTCTGGTAGGACATATGGAAGAACACTTATTGCGGGAGAGAGAGAGAGAGAGAGAGAGAGAGAGAGAGAGAGAGAGAGAGAGAGAGAGAGAGAGAGAGAGAGAGAGATGTATAGTATCACACATCACACACCCCATCAAGACCACCCAGTAGTGTGTCCTTGAAGGCGAGTCAATCAGTGTTATCGACAAGTTTTATCGCACGCCGCCTCCTCTCACGTCGTCAAGGTGGTTTATGAAGGCGTTCGTCATGCATCGACTGGAAACTGCCTCCAGCGAATCCCAAGGCTACCCAGTGTTTGGCGCCCTGCACTCAAGATGGCGATGTGTGCGCTTCTCCTGAGGCTGCAGTTTATTTTTACGAACATCTTCCGTTTCCTTGGTCATCGGCTCTCCTCCTACCACAAGTCGGCATTTCATTGATGGATGTGTCAAGTTTCGTAGTTGCTCTTAGTTGTGTCGTTTAGTAACATGAGTGTTGCAATACCGTCAGTGCTTCACTAGGACCAGCTCTCAGTAGAAAGTGTTGTTCACTATGAAATTAAAGTTTACGCCAAAAGTGATAAAAAAAAAATATCAATGGGCGATTAGAAGAAGAAGAAGAAGAAGAAGAAGAAGAAGAAGAAGAAGAAGAAGAAGAAGAGCAGCAGCAGCAACAGCAGCAGCAGCAACACAACAATAATTCAGCCACAACACAGCTAAGACTGCAGAGTAGCTCAAACAAGTTATTCTGGATTCATCCGGAGTGCTTTTTCCTTACAGAAACATCAACTAAATCCTTCACGAGAACACCGTGAGATACTTCAGTCTCATTAGTAATAGACAACCATAACCCTTATCCCCCCAAAAAAAATGGTGCCAAAATGGGCCAGTCGCTATTCTAATAACAATATTCAACATGGAAGGAAATATTTGGAATGGATACCAAGAGAGAGAAACGAGCAGAGACAGATCCGGTGAGATGGAAAACTATAGAAAGTCTTAAGGGAAAAGAGGGGAAACTCTGGCTGCAGTCGTGAAAAATGAAGAATACAATAACAAAAACGGATGGAGGAGAATCGAATTTCATCAAGCTGATAGACTAAAAACTTAATTGGCGTCTGGTGTAGCGAGAAGAGTATTCTGAGCATTCGCCAGAAGTATACTTAGAAAAAATGCAAACAAATAAACAAATATATGCAAGGCTTTCTCCTAATGGCAAAAAGGTTACCAACAAACGGTCACGATTTCCTGTCTGATTTCTACTCTTCGGGATGAGTGTGAGGAACATATCAATCTGAGTCGATTTCGTTAAATTTTCTATCACGTTAAAGCTTAGGAAATGTGCCATTAAGTCATACCTCATAACAGGTCTACATGTTCTCAGTACTTACCAGCTCGTTAGTTGAAGATTATTACACTTTGTTATTCACCCCAGCATGTATACCATTTATATCTTAATTAGTAATCTGTTGCGGAGACTTATTTTGTTCACGAGGTTACCTACCTACACACACACACACACACACACACACACACACACGCGCATGTATGACAATAAAAGATGTATATTCAATTCATATCAATTACGAGTAAAACTGATGCTTTTGTCGACAAAGTTATTTCACATCCCAAACGTTACGAAAAGACTCCAGCTGTGTCAGAGATAGACATTACCAGCCTTAAAATGAGAGCGAATGATTGTGAGGTTCATTAGAGAAATTAATAAATGAGCTAATGCTTGCCCTGCTTTGTATTAAATGTTCCAAAAATACGAAGAATATCTGGTGGTGCAGTATATGGAAATGCAATTTACCAGATAAACTTTTTTTTTGACTTGACGCTTTGTAGAGCACGGCATCATTATTTTGGGCAACTGTGCATTACTCGTTGTGGGAATGTGGTACACGACGCGTTTAGAACCTGTTTGGGAACACCCAAGTGAGGCACAAAGCTGCAACACAACAGTGTTTATTATTTGTTTGCGCTCAAAGCTAAGCGTCTCTACCTGCCATGATCCAGCTGCACAGTCGCTTTTCGCTGATAGTCTCGCTGCACACCGGTATACGAGTATTGGAACATTCATAAGGATATAGTGGGGATTTCCTTTTTACCGTTTTCAAAATAAATTTCATATAAATGTTACTGCATGTGATCCTGTGGCGTAAAAAGGAAAAGAAAAAAAAATGAACAAGTTATCCTACGAATCATATTGGTCACCTTTTTTCTTGTTTCTAGAGAGCTGACGCCTGTAACTTCAGCTCGTCTTTCTGAATATGTGTGAAGATGACACCAACCAAGGGATGGTGTGACGGACAATATAAAATTATACGCTGGTTCACAGGAAAAGTTACAGAAGTATTATCTGTCGCTGCACGATTAATAAAATTCCTTGGGGGTTCGTTGCCGCTCTTGTCACTTGTTAGTATACATGATACAAATGGACTGGTAGATGCATCTCTCTCTCTCTCTCTCTCTCTCTCTCTCTCTCTCTCTCTCTCTCTCTCTCTCTCTCTCTCTCTCTCTGCAGTGAGTTCCAAGCATTAAAAAAAAAAGGCATGATAATAAAATATGAAAAACAAAAGGACGAGAAGACAATGAAAACAAAACAAAACAAGTTACGTAATAAAAGACGAAATTTGATATGAAAATCTGAAAAAAAGAAAACTGTATTTAGAAATTAATAGTTGATAAAAGTAAATAGTAATCGCAGTAATACACACACAAAAAAAAAATGATAAGCACTTGAACAAAAATATCAGTGCACTAGATAAGAAAACCAGAGAGAGAGAGAGAGAGAGAGAGAGAGAGAGAGAGAGAGAGAGAGAGAGAGAGAGAGAGAGAGACCAATGTTCTAATAAGATTAATGAAGGTACATGATACTCGTATAATACTAATGCTTATCTAGGTTTTCATTTTTTTCTTGTTTAAAGTGAGGAGGAAGCTGGCCAAGTAAAAAAAAATAACTTTTTTCCAAAAAAGTAAAAAAAAAATTATAAAAAAATAAATAGTTTGCACACTGTTGCTCCATTTAGTTCCAGGGATGTGTTAACATTTCTCTCTTGAAATATTTCCATCATAGGAAGAGGGTGAAACAAAAAACAGGTAGACGTATCCTGTGTTTATACAAATGAAAGAGTGAAAATACTTGTTAATTTTTGCATTTATAGGGTAGGCAAAGCATAGCCGAGAGTCAGTACAGTGTTGTGCCACGCTGACGCTTGGAGGAAAAAAGGTTTAATATGTTAAAGATAAAAACTGTAGCAGAGATCCTTTCTATATCCTCTTAGGCCACTTAAGACGCCCTCACCTTCTGCACCGAGCCAGCAGTTTCACCAGATTCTGCTGACTGATGATGAAATGGTTCTTCCGCTCTCGTTTGCATAATCTCCTTGAAGATCTGACAATTAATTTAGATCAGCACAAAAGGCGATTATTCCAGGCAACAGAAATCAAACTAACGCGAAGGCAAATTGAGCATCCGATTGTTTTTAAAGACGCATTTATATAAGACTCAATGTGATCTGAATAAACGAGTGTTGCCTTTGCAGCATCACAACTGTATACTGTAATATCCATCGACTTTTTTTACTTTTTTTTTTCCGGACCACGATACGTTTCATTGCGTTTCATGTTTGTTTATGGATGTACATGTTCTACTTAATCCAATTATCGCCATAAATCCTCGTACACTATGTGATCAGGACATGAACGGAGCACATTTCTCTTTGCCTTCCTCATTAACTGCACCCAAGCTATTGGGATGCACATGAATTTCCAGGTAAGCCTCTCTGTAAAGGACAAATGAACGTCGTAACTCAAAGAAACTGTGACAAATTCATCCCGGCAATGGTAATTTCATCGATTACTGGCGGTGTCGGAGAGTGAATTTGATGCGGTGTGTCTGCTGGCTACGAGGATAATTACTCTGCAAATCACAACTGTGTTTTGTACTTCTATCTCAACACTCAGCTCACACCTGTATTGCATAGCAGTTCTGTAACAATTCTTAATTCATGAAGCAGGTTACCGAAACGAAGAAAACAGCTATAGAGGGACCAAATCACACCTTCATTGCTTTTTGTAAAGTCTGCCTCTATGTATAACTCACACGTACTCTAAGAATGCTATTGGAATTCTTAAACGATTCAGAAAACGGCCTGTGGAAAGGGAGAAGACAACTCCCTCAGAGTGGAAAGAAAGAGGAGGATGTGAGTAAAGGAATGTTTCTTTCAGAGGCAGGAACAGAGGACAGGGACATTAGAACAAGGAACACAAAGGAAGCTGCATAAAGTCTGCAAACTTAGGCATGATAGACCTTGCATAAAACACATATTTATGTCCCCCTATAATTTTTCATTCACAAATATGTCTAAAGCTCAATATCAAGTCTGCAATACGCACGATTGCCTGGCCTATTCCAGTCATCCAGCAGTCTGAGAATTCATATCCTCCTTATCTCGCTTTGACTGCTAGTAACAATATGAAGCTTATTTTATTTGGGTTAAACATAGAGATAGGAAGGAACTGATTCTCAAATAGGGTAAATGAATGGAACGGACTCAGTAATCAGGTTGTTAGTCTTGAGTCATTAGGGAGCTTCAAAAGATGATTAGACAAATTTATGGATGTGGATGATAGGTGGAAATACGTAAGTATGTTTCATACAGGTACTGCCACATGTAGGCCTGATGCCTTCTTACAGCTTCCTTTATTTTCTTATGTTCTTGTGCTCTTACGATTTTACTGAGTGAAAATACAATTGTAAGAACTTAAAATATGAGTTACTTCGAAATGCCATTAATGTCGGTAATCTTAAAAAAAAAAATAATAATACTGTACTCCAAACTTGCTTCAAACTTTATTCACCCTGAGGAGAAACCACAGCAAACAAAGGGTTAAATGCAACTAACGAGCTAGAGCCCAAGAAGGTGAGGTGCGTAGAGGAGGGATGGGCGAGGCTGTGACGGTGACGGATGGAAGGCTCTGGAGCGTCGTGAACTAATTAAGGACAACAGGTGAAGAGCCACACTTTGGAAATAAAGCTTACGGTCTTCTCTCCACCCTGTTAAAAGAAACAGTCTCGTCTATGTAATTTAGTCATCTGTTAGTTATGAGGTGTGGAAAGTTTGTGTGTATTAGGCGTTATATCAAGAGCTGTGTAAATATGTATATCCTCCTTTCAGAGATGTATCTTATTTATTTTCATAGTAGATTCATTTCACTGAGAGAGAGAGAGAGAGAGAGAGAGAGAGAGAGAGAGAGAGAGAGAGAGAGAGAGAGAGAGAGAGAGAGAGAGAGAGAGAGAGAGAGAGAGAGAGAGAGAGAGAGAGAGAGAGAGAGAGAGAGAGAGAGATGGGGGGGGGTGGAAAACGGCACTAATAGCGTTGAAAGAAATTTCCTGAACAACTTATTTGAATAGGGTGAGTTATGGCTCAGATACTGTATGTGTGTGTGTGTGTGTGTGTGTGTGTGTGGGTGTGTGTCATTCCGTTGGTATGTGTGTTTAGTAATAACGGCGTCAGATGTAAACGAGGGGTGAGTGTGCCAGTTCAGATCAGACGGTGAGTATTTTCTTTCCATAATTACTTGTTTAATCAAATTACACTGGTGTGTTATCCTTACTGGACACCAGAAATGGGAGTGAGATAGCTAGTACAGTTAGACATGAAGCAGACTTTCAAGTACGATATGATGTGATATGGCAGAATTGATAAGATGCTCATGTCACGTTTTCACTTTCACAGAAGAGACGTTATGAAAGCATATGTGGGTATGAAAAATATTATCAAGAAATTTACGAGGGGAGGAGACAAGTAACGCGAAGTTTTTTCTTTTCTTTTCTCCACATCATCTTTCCTTAATAAAGTTTACACAACTCTGCAAAACACGGCTCGTTACCGTCCACCGTCATTTCCTTAAAGGATGGCAATCTTTGTAAAACAACTGCAGTTACTGTCTAATGAAATTTATTTTCTTCATGATAAAAAAAATATAAGTTGTTTTCTTGATCAAAATGCTAGGTCACGTAGACTGCTCATTCCTGAATCCTTCCCTTAAACGGGAACAAGCTAAGTATTGGGTCGATCGGCACGTCCGACCCCAGCCAGCCATATCACGGGTGCCGCCAATTACTGGCTAATGGTCGTGAAAGCATTCTGGCAAGGAAATAAAAAAAAAAGGTCCACAGACAGCAGCAATAAAACTTGAGTTTACAAAGCTTTTACAATGCAATTTTACAAGCTTTCAAAATTATCCTATCAATATCCGTGCTCCTTCCGGTCGTGGAAAGATCTCGGAAATGACAGGCGATTGTAGCGGTCCACTGGGTTAGACACGTAAGAGGAAATCACGAGGTTCACCAAAGATGAACACCTTTCATGGTCTGTATGACATTATAACTCATAGTTACCGTCATAGTGGAATTAACGCATACACAAGGCACTACACTCGTGAAATTAAACCTCTCACGAAACAGTGTAAGATTCGACTGTACATGCTTATTAAGGACGTAGTGGCCTGTTAACTCTTATTTTCTTGCGGCGTGGGGTACATTGTGTGCGTCTTACCGTGATGTTATGATAATTACTTAAAGAACATAGTTTGGGATACTGTATTGCCACTATAAGTAAACAGATATTACATTTTACTGGGAGTACTGTACTGCCATTTTCATCGCTAACAAGTAAAGGACTTTGTGTGAAGCTTTGTGTCATTATCATTACCAAACGAAAAATACACTGTGTGCAACAAACATACTGTGCTCGTATGATATTATTATTACACTGAGCATTGTGCAGAGCGTGCTTTACTGTATTGTCATATTATTATTCATCACGAGTAATGTCATATCATTGAAATGAGAGCACGCAAAATGTACTCTGACTAAGGTGAGATTAATGTTCTGAGGGGCTTCATTTTGAAAAACTTATTAATGGTTATCTTGGCACATACCCACCTGAGAAGGGACAAACTGTGGTAACGAGGGTGACACAATAGATCCTCTATGCTCAGGTTATCTACCAAAAGTAACACCATTTGTGTTACCATAATCAAATTTCTGGTTTATCATCACAAGTGTTATCATTTATCAATCTGTAATAATACTATTGCAACATTCACGATGCAAGTATAACGGCTGCTTCACTTCCAAGCATTATACCATGTGACCTTACTACTCCGTGGATAAATGCTGCATGCTAATGTGGTTCTCAGTGGTGTAATGGCAAACACGCCCACTCACGATTCTGAGACTTGAGAGGGACGTGTTACTTTGTAAGGTGCCCAGGGAAAGGTATTGATAAAGGTGTGCCTTACTCAATCGAGGGCGGAAGGGTAAGGCTGGCGGCGGCACCCTTCCTAATCATTGGCATATGGAGTTGTGTGGCGATCCATTCTCCGACGCCTTTGCGTTCCCAGTCATAGCTGACCGGTACCCATTATAAGACTGGGTGAAACCTAGGAACGGGCAGCCTTCCCTGAAAAATCCAGGACGTTACCTGGATTTGAACCCGGGTCTTCTTCCACCGCAGTCAGACGCGCTATCACCTGAGGATGTCACGGTACATGCAACACATCTCTCGTAGTCTTAGAGGCCTTATAAAAATGCAGAGGGACATCGAGCCTGATTACATGTATTTTCTACTTCGGTAAGCATTTAAAAGATTAGGATGTTTGGTGAGAAAAGGAGAATTTATATTTCACAAGAAGACAGTTTAGTCTATGAATTTTCACAGTCATGCTCTCTCTCTCTCTCTCTCTCTCTCTCTCTCTCTCTCTCTCTCTCTCTCTCTCTCTCTCTCTGTCCAGCTATCAAAAGATCAAGAGCTAAGTCACGTTTGTCTGGGGTTTCTGCATGCTCAGTTTCGTTTAGTTAGTTGGTTGCATTGTTATAACACCTTTTTTTTTTTTTTCGATGCGGGAATAACCCGGAGTCAGCTTAAAATATTCAATGGTATAGCCCGGCTGATCGTACCCAACGACGTGACTCGTGGTGCGACTACAATACGAAGTAAATATTTGCAAAACACCGAGGACGGATTTTGTGCAGTATTTTTGTCAGAAGTCGTGGCTTGATTTGATATATGTACATCATGTCATCTTGCAGTCTTAAAAATGTTATCAGTTGAACAGAGTTTACTCTGAAAATTTTTTTTATCTTCTCCCGGCTATTTTATCAATTTGCAAGACACTTTCGAAACTCTGCGAATCTGAGCCCGCGATCTCGTCCCCGGAGTCCACTTCTTCCTGGATTTTTCCGCGGCAATCAGCAGGATGGTTCATCCACCCACTTTATTTCGTCTCTCGCTTGATACTTTCATTAGTCCTGGGAGTAGAATTTCACAAACTTTGCTAAATTACTCTCGTCTTGCCAGGCTTTTCTTTCTTTTTCTTCTTTTCTCCTGCACTTTACACGTCCACTTGTTTGGACATTTTTCTTGCCTCCTATCACCGGCCCTCTTCCCAAGGTACTCTCTTCCCCTCCACTGACACTGTTAGGTTTCGTGTGCTGAAAGAAACAGAACAGCTTTCCATTCCTTCCTTCCCTTTCTGCTTGCATCTTCCTCTTCTCTGCCCAGCCACTAAACACATACCACCATTCACCCTGCTCTGTTGACTCTGCTTGACTTTCAGTATTTCAAGGAAAATCGTCATGACACAACAATAGTTTCACGTTTTCTCTAACAGTTAAATATTTTCAATGTCGGTCCATGCGAGTGTTTGTCATTGCTCGTCTTTTGTTGTTTCCAGTGTGCGTGAGTGCGTCTCTCTCTCTCTCTCTCACTCTCTCTCTAACACACACACACACACACACACACACACACATACACACACACACACACGCAGACCTACATTTATCCCCTATTCCAAACACAAGAGATAGATCATAGTTATTTATCTACACCTGGCTGTCAGGTTGTCTGAGTGGCTGGGTGTGCGTCAGTCAAAACGATCATTAGTATCAAATCCCGGGGAACGCGTGTGAGGGAAGAAGACATAAAAAAAAAAAGGTGTGGATCCCGCCTCCCAGCGCCTTGCCATTTGAGAGGGAAACATGCTCCCCCCTACTGAGTCTCACCTCCATCACACCTGCGGTCAGATATTCTCGTGAAAACAACTACATGTGTGGTAAACTAAATTAACAATGCAACAGAAAAAAAAGAAAGAAAAACGAAATGAGAAGAAAACAAAAGAATAAGAAAAAAAAAAAAGGCATAGGAACAAGAGAAACTGAAAAAAAAAAAAACAGCAGCCAGTACTAGGCACAATTCACGACATATCCATCACGGAGCTGAAATATGTAATAACAGAAGATACCTCGTGTGCCTCGATTGTGCATGAATAGAAAATCCGCGATGAAGCTTCCCTTCTGTTATTTTTAGCCACGCAGCGTCACGGATCAGCAATGTTGATAAGGTTTGGATAAGGAGTTGTTGGATAAGGAGTGGGAACATTGCCAGTCTAACAACATGAACCACTTCAGAATTGATGAATATGGTGTTTGCATATTTTTCGAGTCTGAGATCAATGCAGAGAGAGAGAGAGAGAGAGAGAGAGAGAGAGAGAGAGAGAGAGAGAGAGAGAGAGAGAGAGAGAGAGAGAGAGAGAGAGAGAGAGAGAGAGAGAGAGAGTATACGTGTGCGTGTGTGTGTGTGTGTGTGTGTGTGTGTGTGTGTGTGTGTGTGTGTGTGTGTGTGTGTGGCTGGCACCAGGCATTCATTAACCTGCCACCCCTCAGGTCGCGCGGTGTCAGGTGTTCACCGTGGCCGAGAAATCGATCCCGGCGCCCCTAGGATCCGCCGTGTTTTCATTCCTTTCATGTCTCTTTTTCAACCCCTTTTATACTTGGTTCGGGACTGAAAATCCAAAACCTACTACTATTTAACTCCTATTTCAAGTCATGGTTTCAATAGAACTAATGGAAACCCACGCGGCATTTCATTTTACGTCCATATCTTGGACTAGTTTTTGATATACGTGTTGCCTTGCGGTGAACGGAAAAGAGATTGAGGGTATATTCCATTTGGCTTAAAGGAGTTATGGAAAATAATGCAACTTTTGTCTCTTGATAATATGCAAGTCTTCAATACGAGTGTCCCTCCCCCTGCAAAGAAATAAAACCTTCGTTACCATTTGTGTAAATTTTTTCCCGGTCCTTGCCGGCTGAAGGGGAGGGAATGTGTACCACGCAATTATCTATTCCGTACAGAGCACAGCACCAACAATGGAACGCGTGGTGCGCTCCACGCCCCCTCCCTGCTGCTGAGGGAAACCCAGTGTTGGCTGGAATACAGAGATGCGTGACTGCCCAAGATCCTTATTCTTCTTTGGAGAAAAAATGTACTGAACGGCATAAAAGGAAAGCAAAAAAAGTTTGTGGTGGATGTCAGCGGCGCTCAGCCAAATCTAAATTCCAAATCCGACCATTCCTGACCACCGAGTGCACTTCGCTAGCTAGGAGACATCGAGTAGCCAGACTTTCTTTCACTGTGAGGCGTGCTGAGCAAGTACGAGTAACAGATCATTCAGCTGTGTCTACATTTAAGGGATAAACAGTATTCTTTTCACACATCACTGAAGGAAAGCGTATGTAAGAAAAGGCCACATACTATCAGACATATCGTTAGAAACTCCTCTATGCATTTGAAAAAAAAAAAATCACATTAACTGACTTGAATTGGTAATCCGAAAAAAAAGGGGAAAAAAATAACCATTCTTCTTAATTACGAATTCTCTTTTTCAGTGATAAAGCGAAGAGAATAGGAAAAAAAAGGTGCCCACTTGAAAATAGAGTTACCTGTCAAAGGCTAAATTAATTACCCAGTGGAATGGCCCAAACCTCCACTCGCTCATTATTTATTCTAGACTTGCTCATTTCAAAGACACGTGCCATTTTTCCATCCAAATTCTCTAGGCCTAATTGTGTGAGAAGTGTTAAAGGAAGATGTTTTCCTCGCAAACTTAAAGGTCTCGTTCTTCATAGCTACTTCATACAGGGAATTCACGAGGGAGGGAAAGAGAGGGAAGGAGAGAGAGAGAGAGAGAGAGAGAGAGAGAGAGAGAGAGAGAGAGAGAGAGAGAGAGAGAGAGAGAGAGAGAGAGAGAGAGAGAGAGAGAGAGAGAGGAGAGTGATGAGAAAAAATACAAACTAATATTATTACAAGAACAGCATGTATAAGTGAACAAAACCCCAAAACACAACAAAATTAAAATTAGTAACTTACGATGTGATGCAAATGACAACAACAGATAAAATAAAAATCATTATACACACGTATTATCAGAAATATTTACAGAAAGGTACAGAATGGTAAACTGAAAAGCAGAAAGACAAATAGACAGACAGACACACACACACACGAATGACTACCATCAATTTTCTCACCAAAAAGAAAAAAAGAAAAAATAAGACGAAATAAAACAAAAATAAAATAAATAAAAAAATAAAAAATAAAATAAATAATAATATAAAACGAAATTCACGAGACAAATTACAAAGAACAAGAAAGAAAATATATAGAAAAGAGAAAAAAACTCACACGAAGGCGGAGTGGGACGCAGCCATCCACAATGGACCACTACGTAGTCTAAAATTACAGAGTCGTAATTAAATTTAGCTTTTAAATGTTTAAGACCCAACCTCCCATTCTAATTGGCAGAGTAATTTAAGCCGCGGAGGCCAAAGGGTGACTGGGTTAAGGAGAACAAACGACAATATAGAAAGAACTCGAGAATACTTCTTAATAATAGTTTGGTATTAATTCCGCTAACTCTAGACGATCTTACTGAGCCTAAGTACATCTGAGTAACGATTCTGTAGGTGAAAATAACTGTGTATGCATATAACAAGCCTTCATTTACACGATAAGTTTGTGTCTTTCGAAATGTTAATAAGGCGGCCACTTTACAAGGACTGTGGGGGTCATGGCAAATAGGATAGTTAGTAGTTAATACATGTACTCCAGGGTTAAAAGAGAAGGGATGACATCATTAATTACTAATGAGAAAAGAGAGACAAAGAAGAACAGAAGGACTGCGAAAAATGAGAAGGCTTATATTCTTTCATGAATACGAAACACCCTGAAATCATTACAACTTCCAACCTCACAATGGAGTGTTTTTCATTTCTTCTCATTTAGCCACTTAATATTCTGTACGGTAATACTACGGCCATTATTTTTTCTTACCACACTATTTTTCGTGGTGAATTTCTGGGCTGTGAACTTTTACATACATCCTCTTCATTTAAAACACGTGAATGGAAGGGAAACTAATGATTACAAGAAACACACAGCACAATGGGCAACAATGCGTAACAAAACATGAAAACAACACTACACCACAACACCGCACAGTGACAAGAGAATATTCATAGCCAGCAAACACAGCACCACCGGTAAAAGTGGAGGAAAAAAAGATAATAAGCACAACATCATACATTCCATTTGACTCAACATTATGATCCCTACAACACAACCACTCTGATGCGCCCCTGATGCTTTCTTTATTCCGCATCTGTAGCACACCTGAGGGAAGGGTTCGGCTGGAATAGGTACACGTATGCCTCAATGATAGGAAGAAAAGTGAAATGAAGTAAACGAGAAAAAAAAATTCTTGCGTGGCGCCGAAACAGAAAAAGAAAAAATGCATATAAAAAGAGAAACGAAAGTTAAGTAACAAGATAAACCACTGCAAGGAGAACATTACAGTACATATTAAATATTACAGTACATATCAAATTATAAACTCAAAGCCACATTAGCTCGTGTTTCCTCTCACCACCTTGTCTCCCTTCACTTCCTATAAGCAAAGATAATATAAATGAATAAATAAATAAATAAATAAAAGAACAAATAAATAAATAAATAAAACTTCTGAAGTGTCCATGGTTTCCTGAACACTATCCTTTGTACTCCTCCTTAAAGATAATATACTGAAAACATAGGATCTAGTTTTCATCTATTGAGTAAATAATCGATTGAATTGCAACCTTTAGTCAGTGAATCACGGTGAAGACGTGACGCTGAAAGTGGTCTCTTGATTCTCGTAAGGAAGGAGAGAGAGAGAGAGAGAGAGAGAGAGAGAGAGAGAGAGAGAGAGAGAGAGAGAGAGAGAGAGAGAGAGAGAGAGAGAGAGAGAGAGAGAGAGAGAGAGAGAGAGAGAGAGAGAGAGAGAGAGAGAGGAGAGCAGAGAGGAGAGGAGAGAGAGAGAGAGAGAGAGAGAGAGAGAGAGAGAGAGAGAGAGAGAGAGAGAGAGAGAGAGAGAGAGAGAGAGAGAGAGAGAATGTGTGTTTAATTACATCCAAATTACAAATTTTTTTTGGGAGCATTGTGAAGACAGTGATGCTAGTTGCTGATCTGCTGCCAACGCTTCCTTACTGCGAGTTTGAAAGAGCTCGCCGTCTTTTATGCAGACGTTTGGTTGTCTAGTAGCAGTCTGTGCAGCGATATGTTAACCGTGCTCCTGCTGGTGAGTTATGTATGTTTGCGGGTGTGGGAATGCAAGCCTGGAGTAGCAAGGACTGTACAAGTAGGCATTCTAAACCGAGTGGTAATCAGTAAGGAGGAAAGACAATTGAGTGAAGCTGTAAATGTATGGCACGACAATTTGAAAGGTTTCACAGTCATGGACACTTACCTCCTGCACGTGGTGTGTCAAAATGCTCGTAGCTGTCTTCATTCCAGTTTATTGTTTATGGGACCCTAACAAACAAGTGTCAGGGAAAGCCTCTATTTCTTACAGGATTTTTCTGTTTGCGCCGTGAAGGTGCAGACGATCCAGAAGGCCGGAAGGTGCCATCTCCCGCGGGACCCAGGGCCACACGAGGGCGGTGTTCCGTTAGGGTTTACGATCGGCCCGTGGCTCTCAGTCTGCCAGGGTCGGCGTGCACTGATCCGCCGGGCCTCCCACAAAGACTCGCCGCACATGAATGTTCGCACTAGGTCTGGAGTTATTGGTTTCCAATACGGGGCGGCCACAGGCAATGTTTTTTGCACCAGTATATCTTGGAAACGTATATATGTTCTTTGAAAAGATGGCTAATATGGCACCATAAACATTGCATTGCATCGAGGTCTCTGAACGCGAAAGTTTTACATAATATTATGAGCGATGGTGTCCTCGATTTAGTCTCCCAGTGTGGTGAAAGACGAGGTACGTGATTGATATAACTTTCATCACTTCTCTGCATCGTTGAATAGTAACATCGTTGGAAATTATTTCACACACACATTATATATATATATATATATATATATATATATATATATATATATATATATATATATATATATATATATATATATATATATATATATATATATATATATATATATATATATATATATATATATATATTTTGTGTGTGTGTGTGTAGTGTGTGTGTGTCATATAAACACACAATATATATTTACCTTAATTCACTGTACTTCATAACCATCTGGAAGTTCATTTTTCCATTTACACAAATTTAATAATGTGTTTTAATGAATGATAATTGATCTTAAACATAAAAAAATAGGAGGAAATCAGTCACATTTTCATGATGTTTATGGAACTATTATACGTAAGAAGACTTTTCAGTAAGCTAGTTGAAACTAGGAACAGCTCGCCGCTGAGGCCAAAGGGAGTGAAGGCACACGATATGAGATCCTTTAATTCCACTCCAGCTGCTGAGCCAGTTGCAGCACACCCCTCCAGAAGAGCAAAGCTGCCACATTTGGGGAGTGAGGTAGCAGCTTTCCGAGTTCCAAAGAGAAACCACACCAGTGGCTTAAGAGTGCACACTCGCACCAGCGGCCACTTCCAGCTTCCCTGTAAGGCTTGACATCTACAATAAAATAAAATAAAGCATCTACTGATATATATATATATATATATATATATATATATATATATATATATATATATATATATATATATATATATATATATATATATATATATATATATATATATATATATATATATTTTTTTTTTTTTTTTTTTTTTCATAAAATTAGCTACAGCAAATCCACTTTTTAACTGTTATCTTTTCGGCCGGAAATGTACCCTTCTCTCCATTATATTGTTGAATGATGTGATTATCTGGTCATGCAAGGGCGCAGGACCTATATATATATATATATATATATATATATATATATATATATATATATATATATATATATATATATATATATATATATATATATATATATATATATATATATATATGGGTTGAATGAATAATGACTGAGGGAAGGTACTTTTTCTAAGTCTAGAAATACTGTGTTTAACTCATGAAAATAATAAGGCTGCAAGTGAAAATAAGAACATTTTCATTATTACAGAAAAGTGTACAAAAAATGTACAGTACAACTGTACTTTCCTTCACGAGCATGAGGATAACATAACTCAGTGATCACCGCAACAATGAGCCCTGCCAGCTGCTGACTGCCACTGCTGGACCCACGCTCGGTATGATTCAAATTCGAACTGTTTCAATGGACATTTTACTCCTTGTACACATTTCATTTTTCCAACAATCATGAGTCTGCTTTGACAAAAAACTACCAACACTGACCGACTGACACGGACAAGCTAACCACGCCGATGGGATCAGCTTTACATTTTTCCCATTAAATTTCCTTTTTGGCCACATAATGAACCCTCCCTTTGTCCCACCCTCTCCGCTATTCGCTAGCGTGCTGACGGAATATATCACGTCGCTCTTTATGATTGGTGTGAGCACGATGGTGTGGTGTGATACTGGTTATTGCATGGATAAATGTTGCCTTTGTAACGGTCGGCCTTTGATTCATCATTTATTCGTGTGTGTGTGTGTGTGTGTGTGTGTGTGTGTGTGTGTGTGCGTGTGTGTGTGTGTGTGCGCGCGTGTGTGTGTGCGTGTTTAGGCCTCAAATCGATATCCCAGCCCAGAAGGATATAAACAGAGGAAGGCGTAGCTTAATGTAATCCCGCAGCTCCCATCCAGGTGAGACATTCTATTACAGAAATCCTCCTCTCCCCCTCCCACCATCCTGCCTTCCTTGGCGTCACGAGCCTTAAACGACTCGTGAATCAAACCCATTTTCGTGAGCAGCTCAGGGAAATTACTTGCTTATATCACTTGATGCATCTTACCTCGCAGACATTCCTTCGTGACTTAAATACAGTTCAGACTTAATACAGGTTTGCATATAAAGCTACAAGGTGACTTTCCACCACCACAGCAGGTACTGGCTCAACACAAATACGAACAGTGCCGCCGAGTTAGTCTGTACAATGCGATCCAATGTTCATGACAGCTTGAAAAATTTCTACTCGTATTATTAGCATACAATAAAACATACAATCGTTGCAGGACAGGTGCTGAGCAGGGCAGGGAGACACAGCGGCTTTCCTTCTACACGAATAACTTTAGAAAAATAGAATAATATCTGAAAACAACTAGGGAATAAAGATCTATCCTATCCATCCGAAGTTTGCAGGTAAAACTTAGATTTTCATCGCAACGTAAGTGATAGCTCAGTGATAATAAAAATGTTCTGTTAGCATGAGTGAATTTTCCTTTCCGTGATCAAATATTCCTATGTAATGATTCCACACAAAAAATGGTAGGTAATAAGTAAGTAAATCAGATAAAATATTATCGGAGAATCCAAGAAGACATCGGACACCACACGCGGACAGACTTGCCACTGCTCGCTACGTCTTGGACATTACGTGTAATTCCAAGTCAGTTCTTTGCATTTTCTTCGGTATTACTGTCCACGCAATTTCAGTAAAACGACATCATAATCAATATTATTTTAAACTGTTTTAGTATAGTTTCATAGTTTAATAAAGCTAGAACTATGTATAATGCAAAAAAAGAGAAAAAAAAAAGCCTGTCAGGATTTATAAGCTTGCAGAAAAGTATCCAACAGTCCATATATATATATATATATATATATATATATATATATATATATATATATATATATATATATATATATATATATATATATATATATATATATATATATGTACGAGTATATATAAGGTGGACATATATGCATGCACACATATACCTTCTATCAACACTCAATCGCTATCTTCCTATAAAACTGGTCTAGGCTACATGTGCAACTTTCGGATGGACAGAGTGTAGTGCACATCACCCCCACCTGCCATGAAAGGCAAGCTTTGTGGAAAGGATGCAAGACTGCACCTGGACAGGAGTGTCAGAGCGGCCACATCTGGGGGAAAACAGCGGACAAATTGTATTTTGTTTTGAAGGTACAACACCAGGACAAATGGTGGCCGTCACACTCAGCTCTCTCTCTCTCTCTTGTAAAGACAGCTTAACACAGGAGATCAAAGGCAAAGTTTGAATGAATTTGTAGTGTATGTTTTGGAGAGAAAGATATATTGCTAGATAGACAGATAGCTAGATAGATAGATAGATATATAGATAGATAGATAGATAGATAGATAGATAGTAGAGAGAGAGAGAGAGAGAGAGAGAGAGAGAGAGAGAGAGAGAGAGAGAGAGAGAGAGAGAGAGAGAGAGAGAGAGAGAGAGAAACTGAATTCTTATCGGAAATATTCAAGGTAAGGTAAGGTAAAGAAACATGCGGAACAAAAATTACTATATTTACTAAGCTCATGAAGTGGACGTTTCCATAACGCGCTGCCCGACACTGGGAGGATGGAGCCAGCACACACTCACCACTCACAACCTCTACTAAGGACACTAAGAGGATTTATTGGACAAACGAGCCACGTAAAGACGGCACTACACACCTCATCACTCAGTCATAATTCGTAACGATTTAGTGAAAGATTGAAGTCCCTCAAAAGACAAAGACAAATTGGTAACTTCGAAAATGGATTAAATTCGTTCGTTCTAGTGGTTCCCGGGGCAGAGTTATCAGTACCTTGCCGCCAGTGTCAACAACAATCCGGCTTTGGCACTGCCTCTCTCTCTCTCTCTCTCTCTCTCTCTCTCTCTCTCTCTCTCTCTCTCTCTCTCTCTCTCTCTCTCTCTCTCTCTCTCTCTCTCTCTCCTTACAGATACACCTTACGGTCAGAAGTCAACCGCCTCCGCACATCCCTTAGCAAGCCGTTCCAATCTTCGTATGCAAGAGTCCATCTTTTTTTGACCTAACGTTGTCAGTTTTCCAAATGCTTTCCAAGCTTCTCCTTATTGCACGCGTGAGAACCTTAGCGAGAGACTTTCACCAAATTAGAGGTTATATTCCGTGTTCCTTCTGAGTGGCATAAGCAAACATGTTACCCAGAAAAACTGTCTCATCTTCTCCCGGGTGGTCATAGTCAAGTCTTTTTTTCAGTGCTGTTTCTTCATCCTCTCGTTTCCACCATTGCCAACCTTGTGAAACTATTGCAAAAACAACCATGAAAGCTGTCACGGATTTTAAGACATTAATCGCATTATGAGTTGCTAGAAGAAAATCGGAGGAGACACCCGGCGAGTCGTGATCCCCCCAAGCTGCGGAGATGAGTGATGGGGCAATATTGTAAGGACGGCGACAGGGGATGAGCCCAGCTATATCGCCTAAGCTCGTGTCTGCCCTCCTGAAAGCTGCCTGCCGCCGAAGGCCTCCACATCGTTTGAAATATGATACAACGTCAACACGTGGGATATGAAAGGTTTGGTCTTCACGGATTAGGACTTGACGAGCAATGTCGCTGCAAAGGCTGAGCCGATGTAACAGTTTTGTTGTGTGGTTTTTGTGTAGTTGTTTTCTATTAGTCTAAAGAAAATAGGTGCTATTAATTTTGAAAAAAAAAGAGGGGTTCAATTGCACTTATTCACGTAATAGTTTCGAGAGAATAATTATTGTAAACTGGTATGGTTACGAGGAAAGTTTCTAGGTAAGTTAGACTTGTTGTTCCGCGTGTATACACACACACACACACACACACACACACACATAATCTACTTTTATATGAAATTATATGGATATTACAGTGTGTGTGTGTGTGTGTGTGTGTGTGTGTGTGTGTGAACAAAAACAATAATAATAACAATAACAATAATAATAATAATAATAATAATAATAATAATAATAATAATAATAATAATAATAATATTATTATTATTATTATTATTATTATTATTATTATTATTATTATTATAAAAGATAAAGCTACTAATGAAATTGCTAACAAAAATTATAAAATACAGAAAATTATACCTACAATTACTTTTGTTGAGACTACTACTACTACTACTACCACTAACTACTAACTACTACTACTGCTAAACACCATCCGACATTTTTCAATTACCTAATGAACGATACTCCTGTAATGGATACCTCATGTCAAAAACTCCATGACACAAAGGTCCCTGTAATTTTTCCATCGTCCTCGTTCAGCGTGGGGGAAAACAGCCTGGAGGGGGAAAAGTTTGGCAGCACGGGCGCAGCGTCACCCAGGCGGCGGAAACATTCGTGCACCTGTGGTTAATTAAGGACCGTGTTCTGTGTAGCTCACGTATGCATGCAAAATAAATAAAACTAATATAAAAAAGTTACGTTTGGGTTCCACCTTTCAAATGATTTTACTAAGAGGGGTTTCTAGGTATACGCTAAGCTTTTGTTTCGCCCACGTCACAAGAAATGCCGCTGAAAGGCCGCGATAAAATAAAGAAATAAAAACTAGCGAAAGACAGATACAACAAACCTCGCCAATTTCCTCTTGCACTCGCATTCCATAAATCTGGAAAACAATCTGTGAGTGTGTATCACTTAGACATTTCCGTTTCTTTATCAGTGAATCCTATCAATCAATAACTTCCCCTGTTGTTAATATGTTATGAAATTTGAAAAGGTAAAGATATGAAATCCTTTCAAATCTTTCGCTCACAGGTTGCTCAGTCTATTATTCAGGTGCACAGGTAAATATTCATATATCACTCACCAAGTTCCTTCTTCCAGCGGTAAGCCACACAGGTGCTGGCCGGTCAGGCTGTGTGCTATGGAGGTCTGTTCCCGGACACAACGTTCCCACTTGGCAAACCATTTGTCACTCGCAATCACAGTTAGGGTGAATCGGTAGTACGTAGGGGACTTCAAACCACTCGACGCCATCACAGAAACACGAGTATTCAAGTGTCGGCAACTTGTCTGTACTATGAACTGAATTCCTGCTGAAGTTCTTGCAGTCAGCTATGTTTCCTGTGTTTACTGACTTATTCATCCGCTTATTTCTGGAGAGACATCACATGGATTCAATAATTCAGGCAAAGCTGACAGGAAACAATTATTAACGTATACAAACTTCTCTTACGTTGTCCAAAATCTCAAATGTATCAGCGCCTTGTCTCCACGAATTCTAACCGGCTGTAGTAGTAAGATTTTTTTATGATTCTATTAATAATTTAACAAGGATTCTGCATAAATGGAAAAGAAACATCAAACCATACTAGTCACATCCCTGGCCTAAGAAAGTAACCATAACGAGAAATCAAAGCATTTAAGAATATGGTTAAGAATATTCATGGACGGCTCTTCCCCTACGAGCGTTCCCAGTAAAGACGAATGGAGGATTCATAGCCAAGATTTCTCCCTAAACGGTGATACATCGCATGAATACGTTCCCACTGAGTACTGTCTGGGTGTTATGATTGTCTCTATGGTCATTTTAGGCCTTAACTTTAATTATTAATGCATTGATAAAATGTTCCCTTTATCTTCATTTACATTCCTTACTGCTGTGGCTGCCCAGTTATCATAAAAAACTCTGAAGACGATCATTTTGAGGTACCGTTACAATTGGTCCATCCCTTCAAATAACCAATTCATCAATCGTCACTGGAAGGATAGGCCTCACGACCGTCTCATCACCAGTGTGGCTTCTGTAAATAGTAGTGCTCGAGAAACAAGTGGCAGATTCCATACCCGCATCCTGGCCAATCTCTCCAAGGGGCTCCGGTAAAACCTTCGCTATTGTCTTACTTCGCTGGGATTCGATATGGTATGGCGTCGATCCGTTTTCCGGACTTCCAACACTCCCACGGATCCCAGCGTTCTCCTTTAACTTGCATCTTGCGGTTTCGTGTCCATTTCAAGCCATATCACCGTTGCTTCTATACGTGGTAGGATATCAGACGGTCACCTTTCCTATATTCATTAAATTTCATACTTAGAATTGATGTCATTCCCAATTTTGGTATTCTCGTTTGTTTTCGAAGTTATGATGTTAATTTCAAAAGGAATACGCCTCTGTGTGGAGTGGGGGGAGGAATTCCAGTGCTATATATTATATAAAGCTAATCTGCCTCATCCGCTGCTCCTCCTCAGGGGACAGTTTTCTATATTTCACGACCCTGCGCTGTGTTACGTATCTTGTAAGGCCACCTTCCTACACCTCTGAACCTGATACATGTATGGCTTCCCGCATTACGTACTAAAACTCCAACTACTACTCTTTCTTAGGTATTGCGATACGATTACTATTACCACGCCTTTTTTTCAAAATAAATAAGGGAAGGTGTTTTTTTTAGTTCATGTGGAATCTCGGCGACTCATTTAGCAATTATGTATTTTTTTCATAGTAAAACACACCTGATTTCTCAGTGTAATGAATTCAAAAAAAGAAAAATAATGAAAGTAGTAGATCGGATACAGTAATAACATTTTAGAAAACACTATGGGCGCTTTGCTAATTACGACAGGCCACGAAAAGTACACATAGACGATCGAGGCGAACAGTACAGCTTGAGGGAGGCTGGAAAACATTTACCTCCATCATGGTCAGCGTCAAGCATCTTCCTATCACGCTTACTGAGAGAGAGAGAGAGAGAGAGAGAGAGAGAGAGAGAGAGAGAGAGAGAGAGAGAGAGAGAGAGAGAAATACTAACTCTACAGGGAATACTAACTCTATAGACATTTTCATCGTGCCTCAAACTATTACGAACACACGTCAAGATACAATTACATCCCTGCTCACAGTTTCATAATTGCCAACACTGAACGCCTGCCGTCGCAAACGAATATAATTTGATGCCACATAATTACCACACATCTATTCATGCCAACAACTATTATCACTATTACTGCTATTCCTGTATATTTGTTATCACGAAGAAAAACATATAATTATAAATGTGTTACTTCAGAGTAGGAAACACGTTTAAAGTAACACCACTCAGTCCCACACACTTGGTCGATAGAGGCAAATGTTTTAGGTCGCAGTGGCTCGGAAAGACCCAACAGTTATATAGACAAACGTACTTTTTTAGTCATCCTGACAAACCCATCCGTTTATCATTTACGGAAACTTATTCTCGAGATCAAAACATGCATTAGAACCCTGTTTTCTTTTCTTTTCTTTTTTTCTTATGACAGGATTTCACGTTTTACGCACAACTATTTTTACTCATGGTTATCTGATGCCTGTCCCTTTTCTCTACTCTCCCTGTATGAAAAAGAAAAAAAAAAAGATACCTCGCGAGACTGCAGATGCAAAGGCAAGGCTGCAAGAGGAGTATCTCATGACTGATACGTACATTGTCGGCAGACAACAAAATTATGCTTTCCCTCAGTATTCGACGCCACATCAGCTGAAGCTCCTGAGGAATGTGTCTCCTGGGAAACGGTGTCGGAGAGACGAGACTTGCTCCTTGTTCCTTCTCTTGCCAACTTCACATTGCAACAATTCCTGGCATTACAGAGAAGGAGAGCGTCTTAAGTATTTCTCATCTTCAGTTCAGATTACACGCTTTGGCAGCGGCGCGTCATGGGCGTTTCAGACATAAGTATGAAACGAAGGAGATGCGTGAACCGTGAAATAAATTACTTGTGTGGGGAGGAGGGAAGGAAGGAAGGACCATTAAGGTTTATGTAAACTGGACGCTGAGAACTGCTGGACTCATGCTTACATATTCATGTCCCAAAACCACTCCTGGACCAGAAGCAGTGGTGCTCTGAATTACATGTGTGTGTGTGTGTGTGTGTGTGTGTGTGTGTGTGTGTGTGTGTGTGTGTGTGATAACTTTTCTCCCTTATTTGCTGTTGCACCCTTAAATTCTTTACATTGATCCATTATGGAAATACTGGCTCTGTTCACGTCGTTTGTACGTCCTTGCTAATAATTCATGACTGAGACCAGATTTTCAAACGGAAGGCCACTTCAGTTCCGGAGAGATCTCCATACTCCTCTTTTGAAATAGTTCACGTCATCGGAATAGCGAAAAACAACGAGTTCAAGACATAAACACAAATAAATCAAAGAGCGAAAGTGCAAATTAACTTTTAGATTAGTCACCTAGACAGAATGTGGATAACAAAAGTGAGGAGGGGAAAAACATCCAGTTATCAAGTTCAAAAGAGAATTGAGCATAAAAATAACGATAGAAAAGAAAAACCGATCTTCTTTCCACTTCTTGCTTTGCCAGAGCGTACCCGCACCACACCAACACTCGAATAAAACACAGGTCTCTCCCACCAAAAAACATTCAATAATGAGAGATCGTGTAAACCACAGAAAGAAAAAAAAAAAAAAACTCTCCAAGTTTGCCATTACGACGCAGAGAACAAACAAAACTCACCCAACTACGTGTTAACCATAAAAGTACTTGAAAATCCACAACACACAACCTTCAAGAAGTGTTAAATAAAATTTCGTCCTTTGCCGCCATCGAACACTTCTCGTTACCACTTCTAATAATGCTGTTACATCACACACTAATGTTAACCGGAAGAAGGGAAATGGTGAGACAAAGATGATGCAACATACAAGTCCCCTGAGAGACAGAGAGAGAGAGAGAGAGAGAGAGAGAGAGAGAGAGAGAGAGAGAGAGAGAGAGAGAGAGAGAGAGAGAGAGAGAGAGAGAGAGAGAGAGAGAGACAAATGTAAAAATCTATTACGACCCCTAAAAAAACGAAATAAATATCTACTACTATGTAAAAAAATCTTATTAAGGATGCAATGAATAAGCAAGTCTCTCTCTCTCTCTCTCTCTCTCTCTCTCTCTCTCTCTCTCTCTCTCTCTCTCTCTCTCGGTAAACTATTCACGCGATAAAAAAGCCACTTGTCACTAAATAATTCAAGGACACAGGTAGTTGTTGGCACATATTTACGAACTACACTTACGCACGCCAACGGAGCGGCCGCTGTGCCTTACAACTACAGTGGTAATGTTTTAGTGTCCCACGAGCCGGTGAAAACAAGACCAGGAAAGCTGACATGCAGTAGCCCAACTTACTTTACTTTTCCTTGGGACATGTAACTTTCCTACCCACTTCCGAAGAGAGAGAGAGAGAGAGAGAGAGAGAGAGAGAGAGAGAGAGAGAGAGAGAGAGAGAGAGAGAGAGAGAGAGAGAGAAATTAAATAACTCATCGTTTTTTGCTTCCGGTGGTTTAGTCCTTTGAGTATTTTAAGTATAATTTCAAGTTTCTGAGTAATGTTCATTATGGGTATGTATTAATACACGCTTTGGGCTTCCGTCAAGATTAAAAGAGATGAGCGGTCAAATTGTATAGGTGTTTAATCTATTAATAGTACAGAATGCTTGCTAAATTACCACCAGGATAATTTACAACAGACTTGAAGTCTCCAATAAATTCCACATACGTCTGTCGTAAAAAGTCGAGATGTGACGCCAAAATATTTCAGAATACAAGCCACAGCCACTTGTATCCTTCACATTCGGCGCCATACGAGTGCCGCAGTCTTGCTTAGGTAGGTGATAGATAACTGATAGGGTAACTTGTTTCTTTAGGCATCGAAAATAATGGATAAGTACGATAGATGGACTGAAAAATGCAAATGGTACAACAACAACAACAACAACAACAACTTTTCCTCTCCTCCTCTTCTTAATTCCTTTTCCTCCTTTTCCTATGGTAATGGTGCTGTTACCGCTCATTTATTTTCCTCCTCCATATTAATAGCCCCAAGAGTTCTGCTATGGGATACGTGCAACATTTCAGACGCCAGCACAGGCCTCCCTCTAGCCGGGCCCAGAGATCTCTCAAGAAAGTTATGCCATAAATCTATCTCGGGTGCGGGCAAGCGTGATAGAGGAGAGTAATGCGTTCTGTATCTTCTGTGTGATGGGAACATTTAGGCAAGATGGAGTTACGGATTAGTTATGCGCGTTGATGTATTTTGATATTAAGTCGTAGGCACAATAACGCTTCCTTGTGCGATTTGGTAGTGTTTCTTCTTTTTAGGTGTTTATCAGACGTATTGTTCTCAGGATTACCGATGTTGTGTCTAGGAAGCTGCAAAATAAAAGCCCGTTTCGACAATGTGTGAGGCGTTGTTTTCAATATTTGTTTTTTTGAAGTATGGTATTAGTGTTTATAAACAAAGTATTCTCTCTCTCTCTCTCTCTCTCTCTCTCTCTCTCTCTCTCTCTCTCTCTCTCTCTCTCTCTCTCTCTCTCTCTCTCTCTCTACTGAGCGTACGTCATATTTATAACAATAGTCGGGATGTAATACTTCACCAGCACTGGATATCTTTTGTAACTTATTGAACTGGCTTTGGTGGCTACTTCTAGGAGGTGAAATTTGAACGGTTTGCATCTCTTTTATGTTTGTGTTGCTCATTACGTAACCAGAGTTAAGTGTGGTGCGTGTCATGAATGGCGTGGAAATGTATTTGGTAGTTTTCATATACTCGTGCAGCCTGCTGTTCTTTTAAAAGCGCTGTATTTTCTGCTTCTGATATGATAATTGCATGAGGCGTTTAGATCCTGCACATGAATACCTTGTGTAAGAATATGAATATGTAAGTGTATGAATGCCTAGTGTAATCCTGTGTATGGCATCTTGAGCGTTGCGTGTTCACCAGAATGGATAAAAGTGATATTCAATAGGGGTGTCTGGATGAAATATTGTCTGTGTGCTCAGAACAAACTAACTAATTTTTCCGGAATAATGGTTGTTGTAAATGTTACAATACAGATTAAATATTAATGATTTTCATATGTTAATCAGGAAGCAAGGCATTTGAGTGGATTATTGCAAAGTCTCCGCAAAAGTGCTAATTGTTACGTGTTTGATGGTGCTGAATTAGTGCTTGTAGTTCGCAGACTGTTTTTCATTAACGACCCAATAAAACAAGTGTCTTTCTTCTCAGTACTAAGAGTCATGTGGACAGTGCAATTATCCATTTTCTGTTTCTACTGACGTCTAGTGCCGAGAAGATAAATCACCCAGTACAGGACAATCGATCTAGAAGCAAAGCCTATTTAGTCCCATTGTGGAAGATAAGCCTCTAAAATCTATTTGCTGCTGCCGCTCTCATAACCTACACCTAAAATTCACAAAGTTAGCACTGTACGTAATTAGTCTGAACGTCTTTCAGTCAAAATAAGAGACAACACCTACGCACTCAAAGTAATGCACACTCACACAGCACAGCCAGCACGCGGCACTTCATTCGCCAAGTATCGCCGTGGAAAAACAGAAACGCAAGCAACACATCACCATCACTCCTGCAGAACACCCCCTATCATGACTATCATCCATACAACGTTTCCACCACCACCACCACCACCACCACCACTAAGATCCTTGCAGAAGACATCTCCCACATCACCACATGCTTCTCTTATCACTACTACCATTCTTCCACCACCACCACCACCACCACCACCACCACCACCACCATCACAACGGAAGGGTACTCAAACAAATGGACGGGAAAGTACGTAACAGAACTTGCGAGAAGACGATTCAATATTAGGTTACCCTGCACGTTTTCTTTCGTAATTATACGCTAAGTGCAACATTCTAATTATAATGGCTCGACTATCTTCTTAATGCATGAGTTAATTATTAATGAGGTTAATTCGTCCGTGAGAAAAACAACCAAGTAATATATTTAAGTGAAAGCGCACTCGCGAACACACACACACACACACACACACACACACACACACACACACACACACACAGAGAGAGAGAGAGAGAGAGAGAGAGAGAGAGAGAGAGAGAGAGAGAGAGAGAGAGAGAGAGAGAGAGAGAGAGAGAGAGAGAGAGAAATTAAGTATAAAACGTAAGAGAGAGAAAAAAAAATGAAACACTAAGGAGAGAGAAACAAGAAATCATTTATTTTCAGCTTACCAGTAAAGAAGGTCACAAATTAAAGTATATCATTCTATAGTATAAATAGTTAAAAATCATAAATATCTAATAGTAAAGATTTCACAAACACACAGAACACACACACACACACACACACACACACACACACACACACACACACACGCTTCATGAATGGTACAGTGTTTATGAGATGCACTAAATATTTGTTAGAATACCCGTAATTACTCCCTGAAAATACCTTCATCCAGAAATCAATCGAAAAGGAAACATTGTCGCCTAGTATGCATTAAAATATAAAATATAATGTGTATACATCTACTGTGGCAGCCATTTCGATATACAAGTTAGTTATTGTGTCAAATATGTCGTTGTAGTAATGAATATCTTGCCCGTAAATTGTTTTGGGTATAACGATAATAATTTCTGCATGGATGAAGACTGTTGTTTCTTAAGCTTCTTGTGAGCTTCGTACTGGAACCCCAAGACACTTAGCTAGATCACTCCTTCACAGAACTGGAAAAACGGATCATGATTTTTGATACTTTATAACTCAGTGACTAACATCGAAGTGAAACGAGTGAGAATAAGCCAAACAAACAAGAAATTAAGTTATTTGAAAAAGAGAGTGACAGCTCCAAGCCTTTATCATGGAAGGCAAGAAGCAATGAGAAAACTGTATTCAAGAAAAAGGAAACTTGTGTATCTTCTGCGTGTTTAAGTAAAAAGGATGAATTGGCAATTTCTCTCTCTCTCTCTCTCTCTCTCTCTCTCTCTCTCTCTCTCTCTCTCTCTCTCTCTCTCTCTCTCTCTCTCTCTCTCTCTCTCTCTCCCCCCTTTCAGTCTTTGCCGTCCCTTAAAACCACACACTTTGCAATGCTTCACATCGCCTTCATCAGCGGGGTTCTCTCCTTGCGTTCCTTTTTGCTCTTAACCTTTTGAACTTCTTTTATTCTCCCCCTCCATCATTCAGCTTCTCTTCACCTTTCCTTTTGACGTCAAAATGAAAATGAAATATAATTTCCCTTGGAGCAACACTATTCTGGATATCTGCATAAGAGATACAATGACGGGATTATGGGCAATTTTTCATCTTGAAGTGAAAAATTTACCTCTGCTTAAAGTTCGTCACATTATTACCGAAAAAAAAAATGATGTTCCGGTATATAACAATTCTATGAGTATAATGAGAGTACATATTAAATTACGTTGTTAAATAGCGTACTTCTGCATCTTCCTGTGTCCCTTCCCCAGCATGTCCCTCGCAACCTGTCCAGTCGAGTAGACACCGCTGCTACCTTATGTATTATCCTCTTGGGTTCTGAAGATGGGAACTGGATTATATTTGCCGTGGAAATGTTCTTTTATGACTGCATTCAAGTTACCTACGTCATAAAAAATAAATAAAAAATAAAAATAAATAAATAAATAAATAAATATAAAACAAAAATAAATATAAATTCGTTTCCCGCTCTCAATAAAAGAACAAAAGAAAAGATTTCCAGACGAGGTAGTCAGTTATGTTTCAGACGTGTCGTATTACTCGTCTCTAGAGACAGTTCAATTCCTCGGAAGGGGAAACAGTGGGAGCGGACACAGATTACCAAGCTCTAACCAGTGGAAGGGATGAAAAATACAACTAACCTTTTAAATATTGTGAGGATTTTTCATTTTTCTCGCGTGTGTGGTGCGTCATGCGTCACCAGAAACCTGTTAGTGTGGCACATAGTATGCCTAACATTCCGCTAACATACCGCTGTGCTTATGGACTGTTCACCCTCGGTTTAACTTTCAACATTTTTCATATATGTCACGTTTTGATTCGAATTATACAACAACGTGTGGAATCCAGTCCTGCAAGTGGTACATTTATTAGATTAGAATTGACGTGCGTAAACAAATGAATTATAGCATGTGGACAGCGGGCGAAATAACACCGTCGTGAGTTTTCGGACGGCGCAGAATACTGACACTGGGAAGGTTTCATTCGTAACGTTTCCGAACAAACTCATCTATTCGTACATTAACAAGTAAACTCTTATTGGAAGTGGAGTTCGTGCAATACAGGCTGGTGTTATATTTATGTACAAAAGATCACGAGTATGATTATTTATACGCGTCGCATAGGAACGAATTATAGTTGTCTAGGCTCACACTTCACTCGGAGGTGTTCCAAATACTTTCCTCTGGACACACACACACACACACACACACACACACACACACACACACACACACACACACACAGAATGCAGCACAATACTGAACCTATTTACCTAAATTTCTATTTGCATTGATATGTGAAATAACATTTACTCTCCAGGATTTGCATGTACTGATGTCTGCAAACCCCGCGACGCAAGTCCTCATATTTTCCCTACCTTTTCCTTATTTCATATTTCTATTTTGGAATCAGGTGGCGATAGATAGACAAGCAGGTCGACAAGGAGAGAGAGAGAGAGAGAGAGAGAGAGAGAGAGAGAGAGAGAGAGAGAGAGAGAGAGAGAGGCGTCGTCCCAACAATTCCCAGTCCCTGAGGCCGTAAGGAGTGGAGTGCCTCTCCTCTCTCGCTTGCTGGTGATCAAATAAAGAATATTTCGAGGCCGGGTGACATCCGATCACATTTGCATATAAATTGGAGAAATAGATACTTTGTGATGTCCAGATCCGTAATCAAAGTTTACTTTGATAATACAGTTGGAAAGGACCTAACGCAGTAGTGTGATGGAGTTCCTAACGTTTTATTGTGGCTCCTGTCGGGGATGTGTTGAAGGGAAGGGCGGTGCGGGCGTGCTGGTTTTGCAGGTCACGGAGGGGACTCGTAGATGGAGTTCAAACATTCTATTCGACAGTGTTTTAATTGACAAGTTTAAAAGGTAAATAATGCCATCAAATATCAGCCTGGTCAATGAGCCGTTAAAATTATACACACACACACACACACACACACACACACACACACACACACACACAATGAAGTACACATATACACACGTAAACAAATACACCTTGGTAAAACTATCCTACACTATCCCTGTCTGGTCCCCATTATTAACCAACACACAAATAAGCTCCCGAAATCATCCAGTAGAGTACAGTTAAAATATTCCTAGGCGCAAGTCCTACGAGCAAGGCCTCTTTACACTGGTCCTCTTACCCACACTCAGGACATCAACCACAAGGCTCATAATAAAAAAAGTCAACGACGCAAACACTCCTCCCCCGTCCCACGAAGCATAATCATCATCAGCCAACTCAGAGGCAGGACAGACAGATATAAATGCAATGCAAGCTCTACTCAGAATACTTGTACACTGTTCTCTAACCACGACTATTTTCCAAGGCCACAGAGGTGAATAACCGGGTTCTCAAGAGTGGCTCTCCTGTCCACAATGTAAAAATCTTGTTAATCTGTCGCTACAACCATAAAATAAATAAATAAATAAATAAATAAAATAAAACCCGTGTAACTTCAACTAGAGTCTTTTGGATGTAATGGAGGTGCGGCAATAAGTGTTTCAAAATACGATCTATATTCTTAACAGCTCATCTCTCTCTCTCTCTCTCTCTCTCTCTCTCTCTCTCTCTAAAAGCGAAGCTCTGAAAATAAAAAGAATCATTCTAATCAGGGTAAAGCAGGGTCGGGTCTTCCCCCACACCCACGCAGGAACATGCAGACTAAATAACCCATTCCGGAGGACGAGAAAGAGGGGCAGCTGCACTCCCCCTTGCCTCGTTCTGCCTTCACTCATCCACTGAGTACTGCCATAAAATCTGGTTCAGCTCCGGTTTTTCAGGCAGAATTACCGGAAAATGCAGTCGAACGGGAGTCCCGGATGTGTAGTTTTAGCATATTCTGAGTGCAGTAAGAATATACCTAATACTGACGCAGATGGTCGTTAGTAAGCATTCGATTCCGTATACACCAGCTTTAATAAACAAATGTACTAAAACATCAACTCACAATCGTGATATACTCGGCCTGCTAAAGTGCACAAGTTATGAGTTCATGACGTGTGATACGCAATACAAATGTGTATTTATACTGTGATGCAGCGAAGGTGTGCTTATACGAGTCAAGTGTTCGATGCAGACAGACAGACAGACAGACAGACAGACAGACAGACAGACAGACACACACACACACACACACACACACACACACACACACACACACCACCAATAATACCAGCAACAACGAGCAGGCAATTTGTATATGGCCAACAACAAATAAAGGGGAACAGTTTGGCAAGTCGACAAGATGTAAATGCTACAGATTGTAGTGGCTATTATTGATCTACGAGTATAATTTTCCTATTCTTTCTTTCTCACGTAACTTTCATTTTATTTTACCAATGTATGCTGTACAACATTATCGGCGCACATTTTTAACGTGTCTTAAGTCATGCATATGATGCCACAAACTGCTAGGCTGGTTAATTTACAAGGAGCCTCTTGTCTCTTCATGCGTTGCCCTTCATCCTGAGGTCTTGCATTACTTCCCCGCCTACATGTTCATCACCAACACACTAGTTTAGAATTCCGTCAAGTCAGGAACGATAAAATGCAGCTTTCTCACTCCTACGCTTTATACAGGTTTAATATTTCCTCTTCATAAAGGCGCCCCTGGGTAACATCACTAACGACGGAGACCTATTTTAGTCTTCCACTCTCCCTTCCACCTAAACCTCGCTCCTAAGTATGGCCAGAACTGCAATGCATCATTCTGGCAATCATAATCTGTCTTCCCACCCTCTTCCCAACCCTCCCGTCCCCTCCTATGCCCTCTTGTGATGGCGTGCGGGCGAGAGGTGTTGGAAGAAGTGAGAGGGGACGCTGCTCCTTATCTTGTTCTATTGACTTTTTTTGTTTCTATTTTCTTTCTCCTTCCATCTACATTGGTATTTTTTAGCATATGTGTGTGTGTGTGTGTGTGTGTGTGTGTGTGTGTGTGTGTGTGTGTGTGTGTGTGTGTGTGTGTGTGTGTGTGTGTGTGTGTGTGTGTGTGTGTGTCGAAAACCGTGCCCATATATGTAGTCCTTGCGACCATACCGTTTATGCCACGTGGCTCTCTATTGGGGAACCACACATAAATCACACACCTTCAAGTTCTACGAGGCTACTGTGTATTACTGCCATGGAAACAGATTTGTTCTGAATCTTTTCGAGTTTGCAGTATTGATTAACTACTATTTTCTGTATCCTAAGAGCAGCACCACTCTTGTCTCTCTTTCGATGAAGTTATGTATTTAGTTAGGAAGTAAGTATCTCTCTCTCTCTCTCTCTCTCTCTCTCTCTCTCTCTCTCTCTCTCTCTCTCTCTCTCTCTCTCTCTCTCTCTCTCTCTCTCTCTCTAATACTACAATTAGAGAAGTGTAGGTAAACCAATTTAGGATTCAGAAAGTATGTTATTTTTTTTATATTTACTTGTATTCACCGGAAAATGTGAAAAAAAGAAGATACCAAGCAATGTGTGTGTGTGTGTGTGTGTGTGTGTGTGTGTGTGTGTGTGTGTGTGTGTGTGTGTGTGTGTGTGTGTGTGTGTGTGTGTTTCCTCAACGATGTAATCAGTTTTATATTTTCACAGTTGCAATGGTTCTGTGAATTGCATTAATCTGTCTATTGCGTTTAGAAGCTTTACAGTGCTGAATGACCTTGATATCTAAAGAGCGTTGCCTTCTCACAGTATATTTCCCACATCGCTGCAACTTAATTTATACATGACTTTAACCCCTCTGAATATTTAGGCTTCTTTGAAAGTATATTCAAAACAATCTCCATATATTTTTTTATTTTTCTTCAAACTTTACCTTTTACTTGAAACATAAAAATATTAGGGCTTGGAACACCCCTTTCTTTCTAAAATTTATCATCGATACATCCCACCTCACACGTACACCTCACATTGCAGCACCTAATACAGAACAACTTCGAAGTTGCCGTGAGACTGCAGAACCCTATTGGATGCACAGTCGCACGAAACTACTCTTTGAAGGTACCACAACTCCTGGCGCAAAGGAAGCTTCCGAACTGCTGGAGTCGAGTAATTTGGGCTCGGAGCTCCAGCCACACAAGAGTTTAGTGAGCCAGTCTGAGCTGTGGTCATCAATCTAGAAAATTTCAATCTAGAAAATGTACTGCATTCCTATTTTCTTGTTAGGAATGATTGTTTATCCGTCTGTCCGTCAACCAACGATCACATACAGACGTGAGAGTTGGATGCAGACTATAACTTAAAAAGTCAAAGATCCAAGGAACGTAATTCCTTGAGAAATGTCTATCAACGACTTATGGTGAAAAAAAAAACGATAGCAATGTGTGTATAAGAGACATGGTACAACAAATAATGGTGGAGTGGATGAGGTAGTCAATAAAAAGAATGGTACAAAGTGAGATAACCAAGACTGTTTTTGTGAGTATGACACATGCCCCGGGAATGACAGA